>NC_044996.1:3499062-3617757 GCF_008728515.1 Papio anubis | reverse complement strand
GGACAAGGCTTGACGTGGTCCCAGCTGTGTGGTTGGGTTGCATTTGGTGTGATTTGGGCAAAGCCCGTTCTCTCTATAAACTGAAGCTTTCCTCTGAGGTTCTTTTAAACACGACTTACAAACTTAAGCTGGGTGTCAAAACCTGACACCTTTTGTGCCTATGAGTGCCTTTACTCCTGACCCATTTCCATTCTGCTCTTTGCTTAGGAATATGCTATGTCCAAATTGCTGCCCACATCACTTTGGGTGGAAAAAAAGGTTTAATTGCATAGCTTTTAGCTGTGGCCAAAGTAATAGTCACTGGATTCAAAAATTCTCATTTGTATGTTTAATCAAAACTATCTTTCATAATGGATAAAATTTTCATTCATTTGTAATTTGAAAAAGAAAGAGAATATTTTCAGATTGTGGAGAAACTACTATGGAATGCCTACTTTCTAAAAATGTAATTGTGTTCTTTGAACTATGTTTAAGAATGTCCAGAGAGGACAATGAGCAGTGTCATTACATGTGATCTATATTCTGCTAACAAGAAGAGATCTGAGGTCACCTTAGACAGAGAGCTCTGACTATTCACTTCTCATTTACCTATTCTTTACCTCCCTCCCACCATCCCTCCTCTCTTTCTTTCTTTTTTTCCTTCCTTCCTTCCTTTTCTCCTTCCTTCCTCCCTCTCTCCCTCCCTCCCTCCCTCCCTCTCTCTCTCTCTCTCTCTCTCTCTTTCTTTCTTTCTTTCTTTCTTTCTTTCTTTCTTTCTTTCTTTCTTTCTTTCTTTCTTTCTTTCTTTCTTTCTCTCTCTCTCTCTCTCTCTCTCTTTCTTTCTTTCTCCTTCTCTCCTCTTCTTCTGGTTCTGTTTCTTTCTCTTTTCCTTCCTTCCTTCCTTCCTTCCTTCCTTCCTTCCTTCCTTCCTTCCTTCCTTCCTTCCTCTTTTCCTCCTTCCTTCCTCCTCTTTATCCCACCTGACCCAAGGGCTCTGGGGGAAGAAGAGGCTATTTCTAAAAGGAACCTTTTATAAACCTGCCCTGATTCCTTTCACAAATAGCCTCCTATTCCCCCAGGGGCTCTGGGGTTGTTTCCTAGAATGAAGAGTTCACCATAGGTCGTTGTAGCAATCAGTGTTTTCCAGAGAAACAGAACTGATAGGATGTATATATGTATGTATGTATGTATGTATGTATGTATCTGCATATGCACAAGTATATATAAATTTATTTTAATAAATTGACTTATGCGATTGTGGGGCTAACAAGTCTGAAATGTGCAGGGCAGCCTGGCAGGCTGGCAACTCAAAGAAGAGTTGACACTGCAGTCCTGGGGTAGAATTACCTCTACTTTGGGAAACCTCAGTCTTTGCTCTTCAGGCCTCTCAGTTGATTGTGTGAGACCAACCCACATCATCGAGGATGTGTCTCTACTTTACTTCAAGTCCACTGGTTGTAGATGCCAACCACAGCTACAAAATGCCTCCACAGCAACACCTAGACTAGTGTTTGAAGGAGTCACTGGGGACTAGAACCTGGCCAGGTGACACATAAACCTGACCATCACAGTGGTCTAATCAGTAGGGAAACTGAGGGAGAAATGGGACTTAGAAGGTGCAAGGCCTGAGGCCCCTGGGAGTTCTAGTGGCTGCAGTCAGGTCCCACCTCTCTTACCCTTCTCTCCCTTTGTTCTCATGGCTCCTGCCTAGTCTGACCTACTTCAGAAAAAGGCTACCTCCCATGTCTGGGGACTCTGGATGGGGGAGGTAGGATATGCTCTCCAGAGAATCCCTTCTGAAGGTGTGGTATGGCCTGGATTGCTAGGACCTAACTCTGCTGTAGCCACTGCCTGGCTCTTGGACCCTGTGCCAATCCCTGTTTCTTCATAGAAATGATGGAGGGTAGACCCCACCCTTCCCCCCATGGGCTAAATATGGAGATTCATGAGCCAGAGCAGTTCTCACAGTCAAAGGCATGGAATTGTATCTCTTCTCCTAAGTTGCTTACAGAGTAGCAAGGAGAAGGCCACGGACCTAGCCAACAAGATACAATAGAAACAGAAAGTGCTGAGTCCAAGGCCTCAGCCTAGAGAGGGAGTCTTGCTCCACCCCCAGGTCTGACTATATCTTCCTTGAGCTCCTGTTCCAGGAAGAGGTGATTTTCTGAGTGTGACTCCTCTGTTCCTGGCACCCTGTACATCCTTAGCCATAGCTTACAAGTGAACAGCTGGTTGTGATGGCAGGAGGCCCTCCCAACACCAAGGCAGAGATGGAAATGTCCCTGACAGAAGAACTGAATCATGGACGCCAAGGGCAAAACCAAGAGCACCTGGTGATAGCGGGTGAGGATCCCCTAAAATACCCCTAGGCTACAGCCAACTGTGTAGATACATGTCTGTACCTGTGCATGTGTGTGTTGGGAAAGGTGCATGTGTGCATGGAAGTGTTTGCACATCTGTGTGTTGGGCGGGCTTTGAGGATTTGTGGGTTGATGGTAAGGGATCTAGGAGAAAAGGGATAGATGATGTGAGCATTTTGCCCTGGGAGGGAGGAGGATGGGAACAACAAGTGTGGTCCCTCTGTCTTCCCCTTGTCCAAGCCACCACAGTGTCTGTTGCAAAATACTCAGAGGGCTCAAATTATGAGACCAGAGATCAATTCTCTCTCCCAACCCTCGAATTCATTTTCCTGCCATTTGGAGGAAAATCCAGACTCCATGATCTATAAGATTGTATCAGCCTCCTCAAACATTTCATACTATGATATAGACAGAAAATACCATTTCTATAGCACACAAAGGGATCCAGATCACATTGCATTTATGTTTGTTCTTACAATGCTCCAAGCCTGCTTCTTCCCCAAAGACCTTGCATTTGCTGTTTCCTCTGTCTGGAATGCTCTTTCCCTCAATTTCCCAGGGCTGGGTCCTTTATTTTTTTCAGGTCCCTGCCTCAATTATTGTCTCCTACTTTTCTAGAAGGAGCCCTTTCCTTCCACTATGTTACCCTGTTTTGATCATTTATGGAGCCTGCATCTCTCTGTCTGCATTTGCAAGGATAGACCTTCTGTTTTACACCTGTCATTCACTCTTATACACAAAACAGATGGTCAGTTCCTTGATAGCTGGAATCTTGTTCTTGGTCATTGCTCTCTAGATTACTGGAGAGTAACCTAGTCTCGAGCTGAGCCCTCAGGAAATTCTTGTTTAACTTTTGAACAGATGAACAAACTGAGACCTGGGATCAGCTGGTGGACAGTGGTTAATGGGTGCTGAGTGATTCCCAAGAAAGCTGGGGACTCTGTCTTCTTTTTGGTGTGTTTTGTGCCCAAGAAGCCCTGGTACAACTTCTATGGGTGCTCCTGGGGTCTCTGTTCTTCTCTCTAGAAATGATGGAGCATGGATCTCGGTCCCTGGGTGCCTCCCAGAAGAGGCAGAAGTTGGAACAAAAAGCTGCTGGCTCTGCTTCAGCGAAACGAGTTTGGAATATGACTGCCACCCGATCCAAGAAAATGGTACTGCATGGGGTCCTCAGCACATGTTGGCCAGGTTGGGGTTGGGAGTACTGGTTGTAGGGACTGTAGCCTGACCAGGTCAGGCAGGGTTAGACATTGACTTGTGAGGAGGAGGAAGCTCCTGTGTTCCAAGCTGGCAAATGAGGACAGAAAGGTCAGGGTCATCCTTTCCTATGCTTGGGATGCAACCTTGGGAGTTCAGAATGCCTGAAACAAATATTGCATGGGGAGTACATAAATATTTCACTCTGTAAATCCATTGTGTGAAATAACGCTTCCTGTATTTAAAATTGTGTGTGTGGTGCGTGTGTGTGTATACACACAATAACTCAGGTGAGGCTCCTACGCTTTCTGGCTGTTAAGAAATCCAGTCAAGTCGTCTGGCATGGTGGCTCATGCCTGTAATCTGAGCACTCTGGCAGGAAGAGGTGGGCGGATCACTTGAGGCCAGGAGTTGGAGAACAGTCTGGCCAGCATGGTGAAACCTTGTCTCTACTAAAAATACAAAAATTAGCTGGGCATGGTGGCACATGCCTGTAATCACAGCTACTCAGGAGGCTGAGGCATGAGAATCGCTTGAACCTAGCAAGCAGAGGTTGCAGTGAGCTGAGATCATGCAACTGTACTCCAGTCTGGGCAACAGAGCAAGAGAAAGAAAGGAAGAGAGAGAGAGAGAGAGAGACAGAGAGAGGGAGGGAGGGAGAGAGAGAGAGAGAGAGAGAGAGAGAGAGAGAGAGAAAAGAAGGAAGGAAGGAAGGAAAAGGAAAAGAAAGGAAGGAAAGAAAGAAAGAAAGAAAGAAAGAAAGAAAGAAAGAAAGAAAGAAAGAAAGAAAGAAAGAAAGAAAGAGAAAGAAAGAGAAAGAAAGAAAAAAGAAATCCAGGAAAGTGAATCTGACCATTTTGTAGCCAGTCCTTTTAAGCTACATTCGATATGGGTGAAGGAATGTTTTAGAATAAATAGTGGCTATACTGTTGCAAATGATATTGGGAAAACACAGTCATTTTGGATGGGGAGGGAAGCCTGACTATTCTAGAGAATTAAGTGAGTCCCACAGTTCTGTAGCCAATCATTTTAGCTAGCTAAATTCACTGTGAGTAAGGGAAAGTTTTACAAAAATTGTTGTTATGCTGTTGCAAAGGCTGCTGGGAAAAGGCAACAAGATTGGAGAGGGAGGGAGGTCTGACTGCTCCAGGAAATCATGTGAGTCCCACAGTTCTGTAGCCAATTCTTTAAGCTACATTCATTGTGGGTGTTGAATCTTCTAGAAAAATGCTGGCCACATTGTTGCAAAGGATACTGAGCCATTTTGCAGAGGAGGTAGACCTGACCATTTTAGGGAATCATGAATCCCATCATTGCGTAGCCAATGTTTTTCACCACATTCAGGTGGATGAGGGAAAGCGTTAGAAAATGGTGGTTTTACTGTTACCACAGTAAAGTTTGAAAGTTATTGGGGGGCAATAAGGTTGGAGAGGGAGGGAGACTTGATTGCTGAAATGATTTATTGGGTAGCCCCAGTGAAGAATGAGAAAAAAAGCTTGCAAGTTAGAGATTTCCTGGGAATAAAAATAAGTCAAATATTGAGTTGGCTTTTTGTGTCCAAAGACAGAAGCCAAATCAAGTTGCTCCAGGAAGTCAGGCTCCTGCAAGCCACCAACGTCCCTGAGACTAGAGGACAGGCTGGGCAGGCTACTTTACTGATCATTCCTTTCTTCAGGGGTCCCAGCTGCCAATGCCCAGAATGCTGAGAGAATCAGGCCATGGGGATGCCCATCTCCAGGAGTACCCTGGCAATTTCCAAGGCATGCGTTTCCATTATGATCGGTAAGAGCTGAGGGTCTGTGGGCCCTGGCTGCTCAGACAGGGCCCAGAGTGGGGCGGAGGGGCTGGTGAGCAGCTTGGCCAGGACGGAGTCATGAGGGCCTGGAATGCCTCCCTGTCAGAGACCATGAGCACCCTGGCTCCCTGCCCATTTGGGGCATCCCAATGCTCTGTGGGCTAGCCGAGTTGGGCTGGGCCAGGCTGGGCCAGGCTGGCTCAGGCTAGCTCAGGCTGACTCCCAGTCCTCAAGGCCCTAGGCCCTCTTTACCATGGGAGAGGACTGGAGGCTCATAGTCACTGTCCAAGAAGTTCCTGACCTTACCTGCTTGACCTCATTGCCTTCTTGTGCTCACTGCCAGGTCCTGCCGGGGCCACCAGCAGCTTTGACCCTCTGTCTTTTTTCTCTCCCAGCAACCCAGGTACAGATGCAGTGGCACAGACTAGCCTGGAAGAGCTCAATGTACTGGAGATGGAAGTCATGAGAAGACAGGTGAGGAGGGACCCAATTGGTGGGTGCAAGCAGAATCACAATGCCTTGGAGTAGTCAGGGCTCAACAGCTGGGGTCTTGTAGCCCCTTACAGTCATCTTTCCCTTTAGCGCTGGAGGTAGGGCAGATTCCCTTCCTTTTCCTCCTCATCCCCATGGCTCTGACCCAGGTAGATGTCCAATCTCAAACCTACTGCTGTCCCTGAGATGCTGGCAGGGAATAGGGGCCGATAAAAGGTAAAGGAAGAGGGAACATACAAGGATAAGTGTTCTATGTCCAGAGAGAGAGTGATACCCAACAGTCTGAGAGAGGGGTCGCCTTTGTTCAAATCAAACCCAGACCTTCTCAGGAGGAGACCCTTCCTCCCTTGGCTCCCCGGAGCAGCTGGAATGGGCTGGCCTCTTCCAGAGAATGGAAGTGAGCATCAAGGGAGAAGGCAGAAGTAGGGCCTGCAGACGCAGCAGCCAAGTCTTTGGTCCAGCGGACCTGGCCCAGCCCCCTGCTTCTCACTAGGGGCACTCCCCGCTCCACCGCCAAAGGGCAATCAAGCCCCTTCTTGCTTTAACTTTATGCTTTTCCGATGGCTGAGCTGTGGGCTTCTGGAGAAGAGCCTGGCTCAGCAGTCCTGCCTTTGGCTCCTCTGCAGCTATATGCAGTCAACCGGCGTCTGCGCGCCCTGGAGGAGCAGGGCGCCACCTGGCGCCAGAGGGAGACCCTGATCATCGCCATGCTGGTGTCAGCCAGCATAGCCAACCTGTGGCTGTGGATGAACCAGTGATCGCCCCCGCGCGGCCTCCGTATTGGAGCCCTCCCTGCTTCCTCTTCTTTCTTTCCTCTTTCCCTGGGCCGCCATTGCCCATCCCCCTTTTATCTCCCAGCAGCCCTCAGGCAGCGTCAGGGTCATTTTCAATTCTGGTTAGGCCTCCTACCTGGGGAGGTCAGGTCACTGCATTGGGAGGTCCTGGCTGCTGCGAAGGTGGAGGAGGACTGCATGGGCTGAGATGCCATCCTTTGAAGGGTGAAGAGCATGGCGGCATCTGGACGCCACAGTAACACCTAGTGGCAACCTTGCCTTCCTGACCTCAGCGGCCCTTCTGTTCCATCCTCTGTGGGCAGGGGTGTGGCTTTGTTTTCCTCCCTCGTTTGCTTCCACCTCGTGCACAACGCTCTGCGCAAACATCATGCTCAATAAAAGTTCCGCCATAGCAGCAAAACTCTGTGGCTGCGGTTCCTGTGTCCAGCACTCATTTGGGGCAACAGTGGGGTTGGGGTGCACTGAGGAACAACAGCGCCTCTTCACAAAGACCTTGTGGCTGGGACTGAGCCTCTGCCATTGCCCCAGGTGCCCTGGTTTCCTCCTCCCTTTCACCTTCCCCGCCTCACTGTCCCCAGCTCCAGCTTTGCAAAGTTCTTCCTGTTGGGCTGATGCAAATGGGTGCTTGTGGGTGTGTGGTTCTGGGAGCATGTCTGGACTGTGTTGCAGGGATGCAATCAGAGGAAATCTCCTGAAAGGGACCAGAAACATTCTCATTTGCACAAGAGGAAATTGAATTCCAGAGGGAGGAAACATGTACCTGGGTCATCCAGCGAGACAGGGCCTGGGTGTGAGTTCTGTGGTTTGAGTTTTCCTGAGTCCTACGCTAGGGTTTGGCCTGCCTCCTGCAGACAGACTCACTAGAGATGAGGTCCTGCCTCAGCTCTGCAGGCTGAACAGGAGCTACACATACCCCGCACCCTACCCACCACACACTCTGGGTCCACAGCCCATGAAGCACACCTCAGACAGGGTGAATAGCCGGGTCGTCCAGTGGGGCTGAGCCTGAGAGGTGGAGAATGTTGCCTGCCATATGGGGGCCTGACCACAGTGCAGATGTGCCTGGCTGCAGGAGGCCTACGGAAGAGCTGCAACCCCTTTCCCTGGGACCAAGGGATCAACACACATGTCTCTGACCCAGAACTTTCGATTGGTTTTAGTTGCTAAGTGCACCTTCCCTAATCCCCCAAATCTGTCAAGGATTCTCCATCTATAAAGATTGGGGAATGTGTTAGTCACTAGGTATGAAATGAATGTGTGTGCCTGTGTATGTGAGACAGAGAGACAGTGAAGAGACAGGGAGAGGAGGAGGGGCGAGGAGAGAAGAAAGGATGGAGGAAGGGAGAGGCAGAGAGAGAGATAAAGTCAGAGACACAGAGCAGCAGAGGGAGGGAAGTTAGAGTAGAGGGAGAGAGAGAAGATTGAGTCCCACAGCCTGCTCTGCCCCTGCTCCCCATCTTTCTCTCTGGTCCTCATGGGCTCCTATACAATGAGGGGGTTCTTCCACACCTGACACTCTAGGGCTTGCAATACTTCTAAGATGAGGATGCAGGGCCTCCTGTCAGCTCTGTGGGACACCAGGTACGTGGCCCCTGGAGCCTGGGCCCTGCTCAAAGCAGAGAAAAGGACACCTAGGAAAGAAACAGTTGGGAGATTCTCTCTCTGGTCCCAGAGCACAGAGGTAATCAAGTGCTACAGGAAGCCCCTCTGCAGAATGGGGAAACAGCAGCACCCAGATATGAGTACTTCTGGCCAGGAGAGCCAAGAGGGCCAGGGAGTACCAGGGGTGTTCCCTGTCCTCTGCAAATGGGCCCTGGGGCCCCAGGAGTCACCCATGGGTTAGATGGAAGATGGGGGGACCTCCTTGCAGGCTGCCCCTCCTCTTCCTGCAGCCTCAGGACAGACCAGGACCCAAGATATAGAGGAATATTAAGGGAACCAGGGAGATGGAGCAGGGGCAGCACGTGCAGCTTCTTGCTGTCAGCCCAGGGCTCCCACTGCCATGAGTCCAGCCTTCACACTGTCTACCCTGGGCTGCCCCTTTCTCCTGCCCCAGTCAGGCCTCACAGGAAGCTCAGAGGAAGAGGAGGCTGCAACCGGGAAGGGCTGGGTCTGCCCTTTGGGACCTAAGTGTTTGTCAGCCTGCACAGACATGGACATAGCTGCAGAAAAAGTCTGGCTGAAAATATGTTGTGAAACAAAGGTTCACCCTTGGGAGCAATTTAGCTGAGTTGCAAACAAACAGCATGGCAGTGCCCTGGAGGAATGTCTCCTGAGCCAGATGAGCTCATAAGGAGCCCTTGACTGGGCCTCCACCCTGCCTTTCTGTGTGACCACTTGGCTGGTTCCCAGCAGGGCTGGGGGCCAGTTCCTAGATGGGCATTCTTGCTCTATCTCTAGAACTCCCTGCCCCACCTAGAAGACCTCAGGAAGCTCCTATGAGGAACTGGAGTCAGAGCTGCCCAGGCTGGGCCCCTCTGCAATGTTCCTTAAGGGGCATGGGGACCATATTGTGGGGGCTGGCACATCTGTGATTCCTGAGCCCCTGGGAGACCCACAGAGGCTCAGGGGGCAGAGTGCCAGGAGGCAAGTTGGCACCTCCTGCCTGGCCCTCTGGCTCCGACCCACCTGGAGCATTTGCTCATCTGATTGCATTTCTCTGCCAACCTGTCCTTGCCTTGCCCAACCCCTCCATCCTGAGCCCACCCCTTCCTTCAGCAAGCCATGAACTTCCCCATGGTGAAGCAGGATGCTGTGGGTGAATGAATTTGGGAAGGAACTCATTCTTACTTGGGGGTAGGGGAGGGGATTCTCCTGGCATGCTGTTTATCTCTAGTCTGTGAAGCTTCCCAGGGGCTGACCAGGCTTAGTATTAGAGGGGTACACATCAGTCCTCCACTGGATCAGTAGCTTCTTGAGGGCACAAGGTAGCCTGCATTGTCTTCTGCACTCCTGGAACAAGTAAAGGACTGGCAGGATGGCCTCTGATTTGGGTCCCCAGAGATTGATTCTAGCCCTGGTCTTCCCCTCCTGGCCTTTAGGGCGTGCCTTCTGTTGAAAACCTTTCCCTACCAAAGGAAGTCAGTTCTATTCATTGCTTCCTACGGCACATCTACTCTGTGCCATACACGTTGTATCTTAAAAATGTTTAATTACACAAGTTGTTCATGAACACATTCTCCCCCAAAAGGCAAACATTCCAGGCCTAGCTAACACAGTCCCTTGCACCCCAAGTGCCAAGTCCCTCCACCAAAGTATTTCCCATGGTTTGGTTAGTGCGTATCCTTGCAAACTCTCTATGCTGTTCCATGAAGATTATGCACACCTGTATGTACCCCAGGCTTTGCACGCAGGATGTCATTTAAGCCACTCCTAACAGCCCCCTGAGGGAGTGGCTTGTCTTCCCAGCTGGCTGCGCAGGTGGGCAAAGCTTTAATCCTCCATTTATGTAGTTTCCTGCCCTGCCAAGTGGGCCCCTGGTCCTCCGCCAGTCCTGGGCAAAAGCTGAAACTCAATATTCCAGTTCTTTTGTCTGGCTGGCTTCCTGGCAGCTGGTGGAAGGTGGGAAGAGGAAGGTGGGCGTGTGAGGAGGGGTACATGAGGGTGCATGGAGGGGACTCTGCTGTACCCAGGAGCAGCCTGAAATCCTGGTTTCTTGGAAAGGAGCCCAAAGCTCACTGCCCCAAGGGTCTTGCCGTGTTTCCCTTCCCTAACCCCAACCCTTCTTGGAGGCCAAGTCCAGGGGACCTGGCAGAGGAGGTATGGATTTTCCCCCTCAGGCCAGGCCTACCCCAGGTACCTCTTTTCTCAGATTTCTCCCTGGCTTGACCTCAGGTCAGGTGGACTGGCTGAGATTGTGCCAAGACCTGGAGGCAAGTACTCCAGAGCTGTGAGCTGATGGGGTTGAATCCCCAGACACAAAGCTCTGAGCATGCTCCGTACAAGGGAGGGCTCCTCAGGGAGCTTGGGAGGGGCTGGTTCCTGGATCTGGGCAGGCAAGCAGCTTCCACAGTCAGGCAGCCCAGCATCCAGCCCTCGCCTGCCAACAGCCTGGGGTGTACAGGGCCCACACACAGGCCAGCTTCTCCAGTGGGCAGGTGACACCCTGGGGCAGCATCTTGAGTTTGCCTTAGCTATGGGCATGAGCTCTTCTCGGCCTCTGCCACCTTCCCCTGTTGGCCTCAGGCAGGGTGGGGCAGCTTTCTGACCTGGAGGCTGCAGCTAATTTGTCAGGGGCTCAAGGGCCCCGCTGGCCTGAGGGGCAGGAATGGCAGGAGATCTCTCTTAGCTCCAGATGCTGATGAGCCCCCAGTGGTTTGTCTCTGACTGGAGGTTGTGCAGAAGGACCAACAGATGCTGACTGGTCAGGAGATCCCCTGCCTCTGAAGCCATCTGATTGGTGAGGAAAGGGGCTGACCTTGGGCTGATACCTTTCTGTGACCACAGGCCAGTTGCCTCCATGGGGGTACAGAGCTGGAGTCCGTGAAAAGTGTGTAGGCCCTAGAACCTGGCTTGACATGGGTCTTCATGTGCATGGTCTGCCGAGGGAGCTGAGGAAAGTGGCTGTGTTGGGAAACTTTGTCCCTTGTTAAAGCAGTCAAATAAATTATTTGGGGCTCTAGGAGGGTGGAAGCACTGAGTGCCACACAAAGTTTGTCCTGAAGCAGCTGGGACTTTGTCCTTTCCTAGGAGAGTGGCAGGGAAGGTTGCTGGAGAAGATTTGGAGCAGAGGGACTTAGGGCCTGCCAGACAGGCAAGCTTCAGTGGGAGGAAGTTGGGAACCCATGGGCCTTCACTGCCTGCCTGACTCTGAGCATTTCTGGGCCCCCCAGCCTCAGAACACGGGCAGTGTTCACTTGGAGCCTGTGGCTCTCTGCATATGAGTAGCAGTGGAGGTAGGGGCATGGGTTATGTGGCCTTCTCTCAGGAACCATGCTGGGATTTCAGCCTTTGCTTTTGACTGTTTGAACTGCACCCTGACTTCTTCTGGAAATCCTTAGAGGGGAGCACGCACTTCAGGCCTCTCAGGCTTGGGAGCCATCCACTCTGCCATTTGGGGAAATGCATGCGGGGTGAAGCCCTTGGAGCTTCTGGCTGAGGGAAGATTCTGGAGCCAGGCAACAGGCCTGGGGCAGAGATAGGCTTCCAGGGCTGCTTCAGGCCTGGCACCCCATTTGGGCCCTCCAGCTGAGCTTGCATCCATCTCAGCTTGAGCCCAGAGTGGCAAGTGTAGGCTCGGTCTATGTGAGACTGTGGCCACAGGAGGCAGCTAGTATTGGAGCAGCCTCATCTCTAGACATCCTGCCAGTAGCTGGGTCCCTGGGCCCCTCTTTCTTCATAGCTGGGCCCCCTCCAATTGCTCCTTAGTACCACTCATCAGTGACCACCTTCTCCAGAGGGAGGGACACTAGTGCTTAGACTGGACACATGCATGTGGCAGACAGAATATGTATCTGGTTGGTCTGCAGGTGTCATGGTGGCCACAAAACTGCCAAGACCAGCCCTGGCCACACCCCCACTAAGCTTCAACACAAAATGGCCCCATAGGAGATGAGGCTGCAGAGATGGGTCTAGTGACATCCTGAAGGAGTTTGAAAGCCTGAGTGCAGAGTTTGGAATGTATTATTTAGATGATCCTTTCATTCATCCAACAAATACCGGACATGATCCCTAATCCTGGCATGCAGCAGGGAACAAAAAAATCTGTAGTTCATTGTCAGGATATGATAAATCTATGATACAAATAAAGTCGGGGAAAAGTGAACATGAAACAAGGTAGATTTGGGAGAGTACAGAGCAAGTTCTGGGAATTCATTCATTCATTCACTTGCCAAATATGTATCAAGCACTTATTACGTGCTTACCATTGGGCTCAGCTCTGCAGATTAATGACTAAAAAAATTAGATGAGTCTTTGTCACATAAAGTTTATTTCTAGAGTGCAGTCTTCTTTCCATGGGTTTTCAGAAGAGCAACAAACAGGACCAGGTGTAGTCCTATGGAACTCACCCTGGTGGTGTGGAAGGTAAAGGAAAGGAAGAGCTGGGATCTGAAGATAGAGAAACAGTGAGACTGTGACAGAGTCTGGGCCAGGCCCAGGGCAGCAGCAGTCAGAATGAATGGAGAAGAAGGTGCTGGAGAGAGATTCCAGCAGAATAACAAATACGATTTGGGGAGCGTGTGTGAGGTATCAAGGATGACTCCTAGGTTTCTGAATTAAGCACATGTGGGGCAAGATGTGCCTTTCTCCAGATAAGGCACTGGGTACAGAGGAACTGGGGTGGAGGGACAGAAGTTCATGTCAGTTTGAACATATTGGTTCCAGGGGCCCAGTGTCTTCCTCCAGGAGATGGAGATGGCCCATGGGCACCTGAAGATGTGGAGCTCAGGAGGGGCTTCTCAGTGAGGACAGGAGCATTTAGGGAGATGAGCTACAATCACTAGGATTCAGCCTGTCTTGGGCGGCCTTCTAGGAGGAGCCTCCCCTGGGGTGTGGACTGTGTGTGGCTGATGCCAGGTATATTGCCCCAGTCCCATCTTTGTCTGTAAAGAGACGAAACCTCCCTTGGCAAAGCAGCCCAACCATGGTAAGTTGGGCATAGTGGTGTCCACACTAGAGATTGTAGCCCCCTGTCAAGGTAGTGATCAACCACGCTGGCCTGCCAAGCCTCTTGGGCAAAGCCCTGCCTCTTGTGTATCCTTCTGAAGATTTTATTCATTCAACAAGTAGTTCTCAAGGACCTAGTTCATGAAGCTGCTGTGCTGGAGCCCGAACTCAGGGAGGCTGAGGCGGCTCAGACTCAAAGGCCTACTACCTGCCTAGTGAGTGCCGGGCATGATCTCCACCTCCAGCTCCTGCAGCTCACCTTATCACAGCGGGGCCCCCTCCCACTGTCCCTCCTGAGCCTGGGCACAGGGGGTCACGGCAGCTTCAGCTCCACACTCGAAAGTCAGTCCAGGAGCCTGCTGCTTCCAGTGCAGTTCTGACCATACCTCTCTTTTTAGTACTTGTGCACTTCCTGGCTCCTTTTGCCTTCTAAACTGGCCCTGTGACTGAGTGTGCTTTTGGAGCCAAATTGCTTAGGTATGAATCTGTGCAATGGGGATAAGAATAGTGTCAACTTTGTCAGGTTGTCATGAGGATTAAATGAATTAACTTATGTCAAGTACTTAGCACAAGGTAGCTGCTCCATGAATGAGAACCTGCCCCTGAATCACCAGATTCCAGCCTCCTGTCAGGGATAACCACTGCTTCCTCTGGGACTTCGCTATTGCTGCTCACCCACATACCTCCCTGCTTCTCTGCCTGCCTGCCCTACTGCCCTGCCCCCCATGATGTCTATGACTATCCCCTGTACCGTTCTCTGCCTGCCACCCAAGACTTTTGCCACTGCAATGGAAAATATCTGATATTAAAACATAACAGATATTGACTATCTGGGGGACTAGTTTCCAGCTAAGACGTGTAGTATCTCTAGGCTGTCAACCATGAAAAAGATCCCTTCCCAGTATCAGTGGAAAAACTTTGGCTTGACCTGGTATTAACTTGAACCTGAAACCAAAATGGGCTGGATTTTTGTTACTGTTGTTGTTTTAAAATAATATTTTATTTTATTATATAGCCCTATAACCTCCCTTCCCGACTACAGACATCACATATTACAATACAGAATATTGGACACTATAAAAAATATACAAAGGAAAACAATTTCCCCACACCCTCAGAATTGAGAAATAAAGTCTTGATCTTGTGAGTTTATGTATCTGTGTGTGAATGTATATCACACATGTATGTATGGACTACATTATTAACATAACAGAACTTTCCATTTTGAAACCTGCTTTCCCCCTGACAAGAAATAGTCTTTTACAATAGCAATACCATTTTAAGGGCTGCATTGTATTCCACCCTATGGTCTTGGTTCACTCGGTTAATTGATTAATTCATTAAGATATACGTTACTGTGACTAGTATCTTTGCATCTGTGTTTTTGTGATTTTATTGTTTCTATTTTTTCAATATATTGATTTGTAATATCTCTGTTTATAAAAAAATCTTTTTCTTTCTCTGTCAATTTTTTTTCAGTTTATTGTATTCTTTTAAATGTTGGGTTTAATGTGAATTTATGTTCAATGTTTTCTTTCATGGTATTGTCTTTCTAACTCAATATCATATAAAATGTTTCCTACAGTTTCATCATCATAGTTTCGTTGTTTACATTAAATTTTTTTGTTGATACATAGAGATTATAAATATGTGGTACACGTGATATTTTGGTGCATGCATACAATGTGTAATAATCAAATATGGGGATACTCATAATCTCACACATTTATCATTTCTTGTGTTGGGACTATTTCAAATCTTCTCTTTTAGCAGTTTTGAAATATACTATGAATTATTAACCATAGTCTATTTAAAACATTTCTTTTTATTCCCAGTACCTATGCACTTCATTTATTTTTCTTGCTTATTGCACTGGCTAAGAAATCCAGCACAGTATTGTTTAGAAATGGTGAGAATTTACTTACTTTTTAAAATTCCTTTTTTTTTTTTTTGGAGAGAAAGTCTTACTCTGTCTCCTAGGCTGGAGTACGGTGGCGCCATCTCAGCTCACTGCAACCTCCACCTCCCACGTTCAAGTGATTGAAAAAAAGAGGAGTCAAGGATGATGCTATGGTTTGTGACCAGAGTAACTGGGAGTATGGCTCACAGTTATATGGCTTTGCCTTTACTGAGATGCAGATGATTATGGAAGGATAAGCTTTTGAGGGGAAGATAACTCACTTTTGGACATATGGAACCTGAGATGCCTATTCAAAATCCAAGTGGTTATGTGAGGGAGGTAAATTACTGTCTATGGGATAGGTTGAACTGGTTTTAAGAGTTTGCAAGTCACTAACATACAGATGTATTTAAAGCCATGAGACTGGAGAAGGAGGTGATGAAGAGAGAAAAGACAAGAAGTCCATTGAAGGACTGAGTTTGGGACACTCCAACATTTAGAGTTGGGGAAGAGGAGGAGGCTTCTTCAAAGAACATTGAGAAGTGGCCAGTGAGGTAGGAGGAGAACGAGGGGAGTAGAATCCATTATTTCAAGAAAGATGGAGTGGATAAACTGTTAGACGCTGCTCAGAAACAGAATAGAACATGAACAGAGAAGTGACTTGCAATAAATCGTGTTCCTATCTGTCTCTTACTCTGGGAGTACCACTGAGATCGAGACTGCCAGACTCTTCTTTCTAAACTCAGCACCCAGCAAAGGATCCGGCACATAGTAGGTGTCTTGGGTATGTGTATGAGATAGATGAGTGAATGAATGGGCCATGAACTGAAACTTCTAATCTTGGCTATATGACGAACTTGTTTCTTCTCTCTCTGACTTGACTTCTAGAGGAAGGAATTTTCCTCAAAACTCTTTCAATAAACTCCTTGACCAGACTGGTTTTTCTTTAAAGTCTTGGGCTGGCTGCTCAGCTTGTGGATAAGGAGAAAAGAAGCCTACAACTCCACCTTGACTGTGTTTGGACTTTTTATCAAATAATCATGCCTTACTGTAGGCTGTTAAACCACCCTCCTTGAGAATCCCACTGCTCATCTAAGATCTGTTGCCCATCTCTGTTCTCTTTGGTAGGTGCATGGTCTGTTGTCTTCCTTGTCAAGCCTTTTCTTGTCCTCACACTTGTTTGGTATCCCCTGTCTCTCTTTGCAACAGCTATTGCAAACGTTCTGACCTCCTCCAAAGTCTGCACCTACTGCTGCCTGGTGTCTCTGAAGATGAAAGCCCCCGCATCCTTCCCATTTCACTTAGAACACTGGGGTTTTGCAAGAGTGAATCCCTTCAACTGTCTCATGGCCTGTTTCTCAGCAGCCCCTTCCCATTGTCCTGGATCTGTCTCCTGTCACTTCCTCTGGTACCTGAACCTTCCCATTCCACCCATCTTTCATGGGCTCCAGCCTCAACTGGAGTTGCTCACAAGCACACATATTTTTATTATCTACTGAATTCCTCCTCAAAACCTTTAAGCTTGCTTTATTATCTTCTTGACATAGAATAATAACAGCAACAGCAAGACAGAGAACCTTTGTCAGCCTCACACCCTCCTCCAGTTCCCACTCTATCTTTCCTCTTTTTCTTGGTCAGTCTCTTAGAAAGACTGAGCTATGTGCTCTATCTCTTGTCTGTCCCCTCCTACTCCTCGCTTGAAACTTTGTGAAACGAGCTCTCTTTGACCACCACTCCTTGACGCTACTCTTGATAAGGTCCCCAGCGAGGCCCCTATTGTTCCACCCAGTGCCCACTCCAGCTCTCATCTTAAGGGCAAGGAGTATCTGGCACGGAGCACTTATCTTCCTGATATGGGAGGGGGGCATTGGCCTTGCAGACAGCTCCCTTCCTGAAAGTCTGCCTTCCCTGGGAACTCCCTCATGTTTCTCATACTCCCAGCCTCATTCCCCTTCACTCACTCAGCCCCTCAGCTATCTTTCATGGTTGCAGTTCCCCAGAGCTCCACCCTTAGCTTTTCTCTCTGCTGTCATGATATGGGGATGGATACATCCCCCTGAGAGCTTTACCTGCAATGTAAACTCTGGTGCTCATGTGCCCCCTCCAGTCCAGACCCCAGCGAACGCTGAGCCATCCGGAGTCCACTGCAGCAGGCCTGGAGAGCCATGTTGAAAGCCTGAGACCAGTCCAGGGCCTTGGGGATGGAGGGCAATGGGTGGACAGAACTTTGACGCTTTTTGTGGGGGCAATCAACTCAGGACAGAGGCTGCTTGGATATGATAAAGGAAACAAGGAGTTACGGTTGACACCAGGCTTCCAGCTTGAGTGACTGGGAAGAGGGCAGGCCCCTTTCAGAGGTGGGTAACTTTGAGGAGGAGCTGATTTGACGTGATGGTATCTGGAGCCTTAGGACTTGAGGTTTCCTGGAGAGGGTGTATACATGAGACCCACCAGTCCAACTGCCTTGTTTCCCGCAAGCAGCCTGAGGGGCAGTTTCTGACAAAGAGGAGGGTATGCAGGCAGTCAGGCTCAGGGACGGGTCTGTTTCCTGGTACAGAAGAAGCAGGGGTCATGGGGTGGGGGGAATCTGTCTTTGTGGCAGAACCTTAGAGAGGGTGTGAACATATGCTCTGCCCCCGGCACTGGCCTGGCCCTGGATTACAGCCCTTTTGATCTGCCAGCTTCAGCTTCAACACCAGCTTTTCCAGGAGGCCAGCCCTGAAACTCTGGTGCGAATGGCTCTGGCTTTGTTTGTGTTGCCTGAAACTTTTTGTCTCCATGGTCTGCTGTCTCCAGGGTCCAAGCAGGGACTCAGCGATGCTGGTTCCTTTCCCTCAAGTGCCCTCATTACTATCTTGGTGCCATAGTCCCACAGAGAGCACCAGGTGAGCATCTCTGAGGCTGTTTGACGTGCCTGCCATGGCCATGGTGATAGCTTCAGAGGCTGGAACAAGCTTGGGCGGGGGTTAAGGGAGCTCCCGGAACAGCTTCCGGACTGTGTGGGTCCAGCAGCATGGGCTGTGGGAAATCTGGGGGTCATGCTGACCATTTCTGGCCACACCTGGTAGGGCATGCCAACCAGCCCTGGCAGGGAAGAACTCCTCCAAGTATCTCCTGACTCTGTGGCAAGAGACACTGTGGGACACAATCTCCTGTCCCTCCTCTAGATTGCTACCTCCTGGGCTATTCCTTCTCCATCTGTTTTGTGGGCACCTCATCCTCTGCTCAACTCTTAAATATTGGGGTTCTCCACAACTCTGCTCCAGACTCTCACTTTGTCTCCTCTTTCTTTGTGATCCCACCCACTCTCTCCATTGCTCCCCACATGTACTCCTTCTCTGAGTCCCATCCATTCTCCTTCCTAGATAGTTACACACTCTGCCTTCTTGTCTTGGGCTCCATTGGTACTGTTGTCCAGCCTCCTCCCTGCCCCAACCTTCACTCTTGCTCTCCCTCTAATGCAGGCTCCACAGAGCAGCCAGAGGGATTTTTCTGGCAAAGAATGCTGCCCTTGTCCCTCTCCTGCTCTGCGCAGAGGAGAGAGCCCTCACTATCAAACTATCAAAGCTAAAACAAAACAAAATGAACAAAAACTGTTTAAGCCATCTCCCTGTGCCTTCGCTTTGCAGATATCTGGCACACGCTTAAGCTGCCGAGCAGTTCCAAGGCAGCCACTGCCCCAGAGCCCTGGCCCAAGGGAGGAGGTATGTCTCCCTGGCCCAGAGCAGCTGCTCTCTACCCCACACCTCCCCAAGCCACCCAGCTTTCTGGTTCTCCTCACTGGAGACCACCTCAGAGCTTATGCTCCTTAGGGAAGAGGGAAGCTATTCTGGGTCAGGGATATGCACTTCCTCCCTTGGGCCAGGGCTTTGGGGCAGTGACTGCCTTGGAGCTGCTTGGCAGCTTACATATGTGCCAGACATCTGCAAAGTGAACGCACAGGAAGATGGCTTAAACAGTTTTTGTTTGTTATGTTTTGTTTTAGCTTTGATAGTTTGTATGTAAAAAAAAAAAAATACTGGGGTAAAATAGAAAAGCAAACACTTTTTGTAGTCTAGCACTGTTTCCATTTGCAATTACATATTAGGGTTGGGGGAGTACCCTCATTTTCTTGGCCCCTGGTGCCTGGCACTTAGGGAATGCTGTATCCTACTGCCCTGACTGTCATAGCAGTGCCTGAGGGTGCTGAGGTTGGCGAGGTGGGCCTGGGTTCTAATCCATTCTGTTTGCTTGCCACTCTCCCACTCTCTGTGGGTGTCAGGGTCCTCTGTGACCTTCTTCTTGGCCCTCTTCCTGGCAGATAAGCGCTCTGGTTGTACATGGAGGATGACTGAAAAAGCCAATGGCGTGAAGAGCTCTGCAGTCAATAATCACAACCATCATGCACCCCCTGCCATCAAGGCCAATGGCAAAGATGACCACAGGACAAGCAGAAGGTGAGTCTGCGTGGTATCAGGGAGGGTACAGAGGCTGCTACTTCTTCCCAGCTCTGCCTCCTTGTCACAGAGCAAGCAATCTTTGTCTCCAGGACAGCCTCTAAAAAGAATATGGGATTTCTAAGCATGACCCAGGAGGGGAGACAAGTCATGCCCTGATAACCCTGGGTCAACCCTGCTCTTTTTTCCGCAGGCCACACTCTGCAACTGACGATGACACCTCTTCAGAACTGCAGAGGCTGGCAGATGTGGATGCCCCACAGCGGGGAAGGGGTGGCTTCCGCAGGTGGGTCCCACCACTACCCTGCTGCTTCCCCTTCCTACTCATGGGGCCTGTCAGGGTGGCGACCACTGCCCTCCTCTTCCCAGTCCCACTAGTCCTGTCCACCAAGACCTCCAGGGAGCACTGTCGGTGGTAGCCAAACGTAATTATTTCCTCATGAGGCCTGGGCAAACCCCAAGGCAGGCAAGCTCAGAGGGGCCAGAAGAGGCCTCCCTTCACATTTGGCTGTCTCAACATCAGAGAGTGATACCCTTCCCAGTAGAGAGGCCTAGGTAGAGGACCCAAGGCCTCTCTATCCCAGAGTCAGAGGCTCCATAGGGAAAGCAGGAAGCTCGGGGCAAGCTTTACTCCTGACAGTTCCTGCCTTAACACAACCTCCGTCTTGTCCTGAAGACCTCCTCTTTGCTATTCTCACCATCAACTGAGATGGCACTTCCTATAGGAAGTCTTCCCAGGACAGCTGTCTTCCCCTGGACTGCATTCAGGGTCACGCCTGAGCCCCAGCCCCCGGCCCTAAGTGCTGGCCTCTACCCCAGCTTTTAGCACACGGGAAATCATGGTATGGCCTGTTTGTAGGTTTCACTGTCCTTCTTTCATCTTCCTCAGCAGACAGTGAGCTCGTGGGGACAGGTGCTCTCTGAACAGCATGAGTCTTGGCTCTGGCTCATGCTCCTTTTCTCTCACCTCTAGGGTAGTTCGCCTGGTGGGGATCATCAGAGAGTGGGCCAACAAGAATTTCCGAGAGGAGGAACCTAGGCCTGACTCATTCCTCGAGCGTTTTCGTGGGCCTGAACTCCAGACTGTGACCACACAGCAGGGGGATGGCAAAGGCGACAAGGATGGCAAGGACAAAGGCACCAAGTACAGTTGTTCAGCCTGTGGGGCTCAAATGGGCTCCAAGCATGCAATGGAAGAGCTCACTGGGGTTTCTATGCTACTGCCAGGGGCTATGACAAACCCTGCTGTAGTAAGGAGAGTGGTGGGCAAGGGTGACTTGCAATGTTTTCAACTCCAGAATATTTCCATTGTTCCCCCAACAGCCAGTGGCTTACTTGCCATGAGAACCTCTGGTGTCTTTTCTTGCCTTAGTTGCCTCTTGCCAGATGTCCTCTTGCTGCACGTGAATGTACAGCCCAGTTCCAGTGGCCAGGAAATACTGAGATGGTGCATTCAGGGATTGCCCTGGAGGGGATGACAATCTCAGCTCCACTGTGGGCGAGGAAATGGGTCTTTGAAGAGATCATGTAGAGGGCTGGAGGAGAAGGGCTGGATGATGGAACAGGATAGCGTGGGGAGGGCAGAGAAGGCAGAGCTGGAGGATCTGTCCTTTGAGGAATGAGAAGACAACTGCAGATGTCTGGCCAAGCTGACATTCCCCACCTCTGACCAGTAGAGGGAAAGCAGGACACAACATCCCTTGCCAAAGCAGGACACAACATCTGGGAAAGTGATTTGGAGGCTGGAGGCCAATGACTGAAAAGGGAGGGTGAGGTGAGCAGGAAGCTTGTGGTGCTCACTCACCTGGCGCACCTGTCTTTAGGGAGGGATGTGGGAATAGGCATAAGCCCCAATTACCATCCTGTGGAAATCCCTTCCCAGGCCCTGAGACCCACCGCTACTGAAAGCTCTGCCCTCTGGGCAAGGGGCCTGTAAGGTGCATGGGAATCAATGGACCTATCTAGGTTCAGAAGGGGAAGATGGGTGCCCCTGCCCATCTGAGTTCCACTCAGATGCCCAGTACCAGGTTGTAGGTCTCTGAAAAATGGGGCCCTCAGCCAACCTATCTTTCACCCCACATATCCCCTTTGGCAGTGCTTTCTCAGGCACCTCTGGTTTCTGGGAGCTGGGGTGCTATCACACTGGGGGACCTGATCCCCAAGCTTTGCCTTTGTCTGTCTTCTCAGGAAGAAATTTGAATTATTTGTCTTGGACCCAGCTGGGGATTGGTACTACTGCTGGCTGTTTGTCATTGCCATGCCTGTCCTTTACAACTGGTGCCTGCTGGTGGCCAGGTGAGCAGGGTGGGGCCCAGGAGGGGTGGCCAAAGCAACCCAGTCTTCAGACCCTGGGATTGATAGCGCAGCAGTCCCTGGATACCAATGGCACCTCCAACTTCTCTGTTAACCCCAACCCTCTCTCCATTTAATATGCCATGAAGATTTCTTGTCTGTCCTGTGTCTGGGACAACTACAGTGGTGCCACACACCTAGCGTGCATCTTCCACTTTTGCAACAAACATGCTTGACAGAAAACTAGGATTTGGTGATGCCATTCCCTCCTCACAAACCCTTAAGTGGCTCCCCATTGTCCACGGGATGAAGTTCAAGTCCTAAGCATGGCCTTCAAACTCCTCTGAACCTGACCTTTTTCTCTTGCTACACCTTCTGGACACACCCTAGCCCCAGCATTCACCACTCTTGGATCAGAACACGCTGTTTCCTCTAGAGAAAATTCCCTTTCCCTTCCGTTTTCCACCTATGGAGATTCTTCTCCTTGCAGGCTCAGTTCAAAAGCCACTATCTACCTGTAGCTTTCCTTGGCAGCATTCCCCAACCTACTCCGTCCCAATCCCAGTCATTCATTCAGCAAGGATTTGACTGAGCACCTCATGTGTGCTCAGTGCTGGGGATAACGTGGTGAGCACAACCACCATGGTCTCTGCTCTCCTGGAACTCCCAGGCTAGTGGCAGACAATGACTGTAAACCTGAAATGAAACAAATGACCAGGATGATGCCAGGGACTGGTGGCAGAGAGCTGCTACAGAAAGGGCAGTTGGGATCATGCTCTCTGAGGAGGTGATGCCTTAGCTGGTGGGAGGGAGACAGCTAATTAGATACCTGAGGATGGTGGAGGGAGCATTCTGGCCAGAAGAAACAGCAAGTATGAAAACCCTGTCTCGGGATGGCCTAGTGTGGCTGGAGGCTGTGAATGAGCCATCATTGGCATGGGCCAGCTCTGCAGACTCAGTGGGAAGGGCAGGGGGCTGGAGTTTCAGTTTAAATGTGACCAAGTAGGCAGAATTAATGGCTCTCCCCTTTGACTAGTACACTCACTGGACAATCATCCTGGGCTCTGTCCTTGACTCTGCTCTCTCCCCAACCCTCTCCCAACTCAGTTGCCAAATCCTGCCACTTCCTTTTAAAACGTTCCTGCAACCTCCAACCTTTCTCCATTCCCACTACTACCCTCTCTCTCACATGTATTGGCTAGTGCTGTTTGTTGGGTGCTGAATAAGATGTATGTTGAAGAGATGAGCATGGAGGCGGTTCAGTTGTGTTCTGTAGTTTGTTCTTCCAATGACTTGTTCATTCATTCAACTCACAGCCTTTGAGCACTCAAATCCTGTTGCCCTAGGTCAGGCATGGGGCATGCCGTAATGACTAAGAGGGGTGCCTGCCTTCCTGGACCTCACAGTTCAGAGGGTGAGACAGAAAATTAATGGTCAGTGGTGCTGTCTATGTAGTGATGTTATGTCATGAGGAGGGGTGGGGCAGAAGTTACTTGTAGATAAGTGTCTCTTGGCGTCAGGCTGACTGTGACTAAATGATGCCCCTGGTAGCCATCCCAAGCCCTGCACACAGTGAACACTCATTTTGGGACCTTTGGCTGGCTTTGAGGGTGAAGCTTAGCCCTGTCCTCCTGCAGAGCCTGCTTCAGTGACCTACAGAAAGACTACTACCTGGTGTGGCTGGTGCTGGACTATGTCTCAGATGTGGTCTATATCGCAGACATCTTCATCCGATTGCGCACAGGTCAGTGAGCAACTGGGATGTAGGTAAATCCGAAGGCCTGAGTCCAGATCTTTAGGAAACCCACTGGACATGGTGTTGGACTAAATTACTTGGGTGGGACTCTGGTAGGTGAGTGCCCCTCTTTGAACCTCATGGTCCCACATGCATAGAGAGGTTTCAATCTGGGGGTGTTCTCTTAGAGTCCTTCTGGCCAGCCCTGGTATGTGAGCTATATCCTTCCTTGGGAAGGAAGTTTCAGTGACCGGTATTTTCCTTGCCTAGAGATATTAGCCTATAGGGAAGGACACACACACACACACACACACACACACACACACACACACACACATCCTGAGGGCAGAGGTGACATGCTGGCTTGCATCTCTACTAGGTTTCCTGGAGCAGGGGCTGCTGGTCAAAGATACCAAGAAACTACGAGACAACTACATCCACACCCTGCAGTTCAAGCTAGATGTGTCTTCCATCATCCCCACTGACCTGATCTATTTTGCTGTGGGCATCCACAGCCCTGAGGTGCGCTTCAACCGCCTGCTGCACTTTGCCCGCATGTTTGAGTTCTTTGACCGGACAGAGACACGCACCAGCTACCCTAACATCTTCCGCATCAGCAACCTTGTCCTCTACATCTTGGTCATCATCCACTGGAATGCCTGCGTCTATTATGCCATCTCCAAATCCATAGGCTTTGGGGTTGACACCTGGGTTTACCCAAATATCACTGACCCTGAGTATGGCTACCTGGCTAGGGAATACATCTATTGCCTTTACTGGTCCACACTGACCCTCACTACCATTGGGGAGACACCACCCCCTGTAAAGGATGAGGAGTACCTATTTGTCATCTTTGACTTCCTGATTGGCGTCCTCATCTTTGCCACCATTGTGGGAAATGTGGGCTCCATGATCTCCAACATGAATGCCACCCGGGCAGAGTTCCAGGCTAAGATCGATGCCGTGAAACACTACATGCAGTTCCGAAAGGTCAGCAAGGAGATGGAAGCCAAGGTCATTAGGTGGTTTGACTACTTGTGGACCAATAAGAAGACAGTGGATGAGCGAGAAGTTCTCAAGAATCTGCCAGCCAAGCTCAGGGCTGAGATAGCCATCAATGTCCACTTGTCCACACTTAAGAAAGTACGCATCTTCCATGATTGTGAGGCTGGCCTGCTGGTAGAGCTGGTATTGAAACTCCGTCCTCAAGTCTTCAGTCCTGGGGATTACATTTGTCGCAAAGGGGACATCGGCAAGGAGATGTACATCATTAAGGAGGGCAGGCTGGCAGTGGTGGCTGATGACGGGGTGACTCAGTATGCCCTGCTCTCGGCTGGAAGCTGCTTTGGTGAGATCAGTATCCTTAACATTAAGGGAAGTAAAATGGGCAATCGACGCACGGCTAATATCCGCAGCCTGGGCTATTCAGACCTCTTCTGCTTGTCCAAGGATGATCTTATGGAAGCAGTGACTGAATACCCTGATGCCAAGAAAGTCCTAGAAGAGAGGGGTCGGGAGATCCTCATGAAGGAGGGGCTGCTGGATGAGAATGAAGTGGCAACCAGCATGGAGGTGGACGTGCAGGAGAAGCTAGGGCAGCTGGAGACCAACATGGAAACCTTATACACTCGCTTTGGCCGCCTGCTGGCTGAGTACACAGGGGCCCAGCAGAAGCTCAAGCAGCGCATCACGATTCTGGAAACCAAGATGAAACAGAACAATGAAGATGACTACCTGTCTGATGGGATGAGCAGCCCCGAGCTGTCTGCTGCTGACAAGCCATAAGACCTGGGGCCCAACTGCTTTTCCAGCCTTGGCCTTGATCCCAGGAGCTAGAGGAGCTATTTAGATCTCCAGATTTACATGCATTACCCTCATGTTCCCTGAATTCTCCCAAAAGCCTCTCTGACCCCTGGTTTTTGGCCTAAACATCCAAGATTCCACCTCCAAGTTTAGCCCATTTTGTGGAGAGTACAGACTGTGTTGGCTGGGCTTCCGAGAGTTTCAGCCTGTCTAAGTCTGAGGAAGGGAGAAGGGAGCAGCTGTCTCCGAGGGGTCTGTCCTGGGACTGGGAGCCTGGGCAATGATCTGCTCTGAAGAAGGCCATTTGCAAAATGACATACACCTTGCTGCAGTACTGCCCCCCTCTGGCTGTTTTGCATATAGTCACTTCTGCCTTGGTTCTGGCTGCCACTTTTTCTAACATGTGTTCTGAATACTCCCTTTTCCCTGCACATGCATGTGCTTTTAAGCACCTACTATAGACATTTAGACCAGGTACCCAGTGTCTGTCTCCCAAGACAGGCCAAGGGATGTGATAGTGTTGTTGGGAGGGGGTAGAAGGGTGCCCACTCAGGGCTATTCCTCCCCATCAGATACTCTAGCTCCTGCTCTGTAGATTGATCTGTCTGCTAGCCAGGATGGGGTCTCTGCAATCTTCTGCGGACCAAGGAGATAGACCCGGCTTCTGGTCCATTTCAGGGCAGGGAGTGAGGAGCAAGGCAACGAGCGTTTGTCCACCTGGAGACAGAGGTAGCTGGCAGCTCTGGCCATCCCTCCCCTATGAAGAGCATTTCTGAAGAGGCCTGAAAACTGCTGTTGGTGGGGAGACTCTTCAAGTGAATATCTGTATTAGAGGCACCTACGAGTTAACAAATTCCTTCAAACTGTCTGTGGTTATTGCTCAACTCTGCTATTCACATTCTCTCCCTCCCTCCATTAATCCCTCTCTTTTCCCTATATGGTTGTCCTTCAGTATTCATGAGGGATTGCTTTCAGGAGTCCCCATGGATACCTAAATTTGTGGATGTTCAAGTCCCTGATACAAAATGACGTAGTATTTGAATATAACCTATGCATATCCTCCCATACTTTAAGTCATCTCTCGATTATTTGTAATACCTAATACAATGTCAGTGATATGTAAATAGCTGTTATATTGTATCTTTTCTTTGTATTATTTTGATCTGTTATTTTTTTCCTGAATATTTTTAATCCACCGCTGGTTGAACCTGCAAATGTGAAACGCAAGGATATGAAGGACAGACTACTTTTCTTCACCCCTATCCAGAACTCTTCTGGTCTAAAATACACTCTCCCACCTTTCCCTGTCTGCCTAAACCTTACGGGTCCTTCAGGGCTTAGCTCAGGCACTACCTTCTCTCAGAAGGCCCACTTGACTGCAACGACTCGCACACTTGTCAGTTATCTCCTCTCTATACTCCCACAGTGCATAAGAACCTCTCTGTCCTGGTTTTGTAATGTGGGATCAGTTTTAGTGGACTTCGTTTCCCCTCCTGACTGTGGACGAGGCCAAGACAGTCTCCCTCATGGGTCTCTTTGCAGCCTCAGTGACATAGCTGGCACTGAGGAGCATCCAGAGAACATTTATTCAATGGGGGAGTAAGTGAACACATGAATGAGTGAATGAATGAATGAATGAATGAATGAGGAAAGACACACAGCTGACCAAAACTCCTATGCTTCTCCCTGCCAGCAGTCATGCCTTGACAGAAGCATTGGCTCTGCTGGGGGAGTTGGGAAAGGTCTCCTGGAGTATCATGTCTTTCAGCTGGGCATTATAACCTGATTAGGAGCCTGAAGGAAAAGTATTAATTAGTGAGCAAGAAAATCTAGGTGCAGACTCAGAGGCCTTCCTGTTCACATGCACACCACTTATTTATGCATGTACTTCTTGTGGTGAAATACACATAAAATTTACCATCATAATCACTTTTAAGTGTACAGTTCGGTAGTGTTAAGTATATTCACATTGTTGTGAAAACAATCTTGAGAATTTTTCATCTTGCAAAACTGAAACTTTGTCCCCAATAAAAATTCCTCATTGCTTCTACCCAGCCCCTGGAAGCCACCATTCTACTTTCTGTCTCTATAAATTTAACTTCTCTGGGGACCTCGTATAAGTGCTATCGTACAGTATTTGTCCTTTGTGTCCGGCTTATTTTACTCAGCATAATATTTTTAAGACTCATCGATGTTGTAGCATGTGTCAGAATTTCTTTCCTTTTTAAGGCCAAATAATATTTGATTGTATAGATCACCACATTTTGCTTAGTCATTCGTTTCTCGATGAACATCTGGGTTGTCTCCACCATTTGGCTATGGTGAATATTCCTGTATACATGCGTATACAAATAGCTCTTTGAGATCCCATTTTCAGTTTTTTGGGTATATACTCAGAAATGAAATTGCTGGATCACATAGTAATTCTATTTTAAATTTTTTGAGGAATGATTTTCTTTTTTGTATGTCACCAAAACAGTGACATCATTTTACATTCCTACCAACAGTGCACAAGGGTTCCAATTTCTCTACATTCTCACCATCACTTAGTTTCTGTGTTTTTGTAGCTATCCTAATGGGTGTGAGGTGAAGCTTATTGTAGTTTTGATTTTCATTTCTCTAATGACAGGTGATTTTGAGCATATTTTCACAAGCTTGTTGGCCATTTGTATATCTTTTTTGGAGAAATGTCTATTCAAGTTCTTTGGCCATTTTTTAATTGGAGTGTCAAGTTGTAGAAGTTCTTTAAATATTCTGGATATTAAACCCTTATCAGATATGATTTGCAACTATTTTCCTTATTCTCTAGGTTGCCTTTTTACTGTGTGACCATGGGGATTGTGTCCTTTGGTATGCAGAAATGTTTAATTTTGTTGTAATTCAATTAATCTACTTTTGCTTCTGTTGCCTGTGCCTTTGGCATTACCATTCCTTTTTAACTGAATTCATCCTTCTGGCCAGGCTTCTTTTACACTTAGTGTAGTTTCTTGACTTCTTCCCTAGCTTAGAGGAAGAAATCTTAACCAGGGGAAGACTCACCGGGAGGGATCTGCAACATGACACATGCCTAGGTCCTGGTCCCTGAAAGTTGCAGCAGGAAGGAGATGCATTCATGATGGAGCAGTGCTTTGTGTACACCCTCCCTTTGGGTACTGGGCTTGGAGAAAAGGCTCTAAACCCCTTTGCCTCAAGAGAACCCTACACAACAGGAGGAGTCTTTGGAGACCCAGCCAGCTCCTTGCCAATACCTTCATTACTAAGGTTGCACTCAGTTCAGTTTTTACAGTGTCTTGGAACCAGGACAATGTGTAACTTTTGCAGGCGTAAGATGGTACTGGGACCAGAAGCAGGGGGATGACTGCATTGAAATTTTTTGCCTTGATTTCAGCAAGAAATCTGCAGTGTTCTCCCTGGAGCCTGGCTCACTATCAGCCCAGCCCCAACAGGTGCCTGATTTCCAGCCCACATCATGGGATGGACATTGTGTCTTGCATTTGGTTTTCCCCAGGGCAAGGCAGTCACCTTCTCTGGATCACATGGGGAGCTCAGTGGTTCAAGACACAGACTCCAGGGCTCAGCTCCCACCCTCTTCCAGTTTTCTTTTCCCCAGATATCCTGGGGTCCAGTCTCTCACAACTTTTTGCCATGTCTCGAATGTCTATGTTCTCTTAAGCTTTCAGGTATTTTCTTTATTTATTTTTTTAAATAAAATTAAATACAAATTTTATTAAGGATTTCAAGTTACATACTTCAAATTTCTAGAATGGAATGGAGTGATTTTGGAACTGGAAAAGTGGCATAAACGCTGACATCCCTTGAAACTTCAATTTTATAAAGACAATTATGCAAACCACATCCGCATTATGTAACAAGACTAGGCATTATCTACACCTTCACTTTGGCAATAGCTATTTCCTAAAAGAATGAAAAAGGTGATTTTGCTACTTCAGTTCATTAAAAATGGGATTCTATCTTTAAAGTTCAGAAAAAGATGCATTTAGATGAACTATGATTACTGGCTCCCGCTCAAAAAAAAAAAAAAAAAAAAAAAAAAAAAAAAAAAAAAAAAAAAAAAGCACAGTGTCTAATCAAAGCAAAGGAAAACGTTTTGAAAATAAAGAGAAAAAAACTATTATCATTGGTTAAGAATTTCCAGTAGTAAGTTAAAATCTCAGGAGAGGAATGGATAGCACTACAAACAATGTGTTCACATTCCAAGACCTTAACACTAACTTTATCTGTTCTGGATCTGGGCAGGCAGCATTCTTTTAGATCTTTGTGTGGCTCCTATTTTTATAGAAGTGGATGGATGCACTATTTCACAATGTCTAAGAACTTTTTTCAGATATTTTTGATGACTGTATTGTAGTAAATACTATAGGGATAGCACTATAGTATTGTAGTCATGAGACTAAAGTGGAAATAAGACTATTTTTGACAAAAGATGCCATTAAATTTCAGACTGTAGAGCCACATTTACAATATCTCAGGCTAATTACTGTTTATTTTGGGGTTGAACTTTTTGTTTCTTTTGACGACAGCGAGGGTGGACTATTGGATTGTCATTAGAGGAAGGTCTAGATTTCCTGCTCTTTTTTATTTTTCTTTTAAAAACTTCATTTAAAAACATTTTTATTACTTAATTTTTGGTATTTTTTTGCTCAAGGGAATATTCTTTGATTTAGTTAGCTACTGAGTGCTTCTAAAATTGCGATTAAAAAAAGTTAAAATTTCAAGTTACTTTTATTTCTTTATTATTATTATTATTATTACTATTATACTTTAAGTTCTAGGGTACATGTGCATAACGTGCAGGTTTGTTACATATGCATACTTGTGCCATGTTGGTGTGCTGCACCCATCAACTCGTCAGCACCCATCAACTCGATTTCCTGCTCTTAATAAAATGACATTGAATTCATTTTTAGAGTTGATGAAAACTTCCTTTTTGAGAAGTTAGGGTTAAGGTCTTGGAATGCTTTCAGGTATTTTCTCACGCTGTTCCCTCTGCCTGGATTACCGTTTTCTGCCTCTTTTTCTTCTGAGATTAAATTCACAGGCCCCTTCTCTGAGTCCCACCACAGCTTTCTATGTGAGACTCCCTTGCACATTGGTCTGCAAGTGTCTGTTTAGCAATAATATCTTCTCATCTAAAGACAGCTTGTTCATTGAGAAAAGGATGAAGGAACAACAGAAGGAATATCTGTGCAGCTTGTCGTGTGTGTGTGTGTGTGTGTGTGTGTGTGTGTGTGTGTGCCTGTGTGAGGACCTGGATGTCAGCCTAGGCAGTGTCTGTCTCTGGTCAACCCCTCACCCACCCTCTCTCGGGTTGCTTTCTCTGTAAGAGCCTGACTCTCCTGTCTGTTGCTGGCCGCCGCCCCCGCTTCTCTCCTATAACTGGCTGTAATATAGGAACTGAAGTACATTTTCCATTATGTGTTGGATTTATTCAGCACAGCCTGTTGTTTCCTGCTCTTGATTTTAAAATGTTTAAATTGGAATGTTTTTTATTTTCCTTTGAAAATATCCATTGAAGGTAAATTGCTCTAGTTGAATATGGCCATCAATTTGCTTTTCTCTGCATTGGTGACCTTCTATAGAAAAAAATGTCCCCTTTCCTGCACACCACACTCCCTCTTCTTTTGGTGTGACCTGTGGTGGCCCTTGTCTGGCCAGCCCAACCTGAGTCCAAGCCTCGGAAGCATCTATTCCTTGGTCTGGAGCTTAAAGTTAGGTTGACCATTTATCCCTTCCCTTCGGTGAATCCGAGGCAGAGGGTCTCTGTTTTCTGTTTAACCCGGGAACAAGGAAGCCCCCAGTGCACAGAGATGGGGAACCCTACCACCAGAGGGCGCATGAACCTCAGGAAAGGGTGGTGGGCTCCACTCTGTGAACCCTCCACACAGCAGAGAACTGAGCAGGGCCGGTTGAGGCAGTTAGGTGGCTGCCTCCCGGGGCCTTGCAGAGCTATTGGACCAGGTCTCTTTTCCACTGTGCCCCACTGTGGTCCCTTTGAAGGCCCTCAGAGGTTCCTGGGTGTCAAGGCCAATATCCAGTACAAGTTTGTTCATGCTAGGTACCCAGACTCTGCTGGAGATTGGGGAAGGAGAGAATGTCAGGGTGGAATTACAGGGAGACTTGAGCACTGTGGTTGTCATTACTTATTGTATTCAGAAAAAAAAATACTAGAAATCTGAAAAACCCTCGATGTTATGGATAAGATTGGTTAGCATGGAGCTAATGTCAGCCTACTTAAAATTGACATAAATAAAATTATTATAAAAATAATTGTTCCAGTGTCACATGAAAGTAGTACACAGGTGATTGTATACATATAGCCAAATACCTACTCGATGCCACCATGCTATTTGAAAAGTAACACCACCATAACTCACCCCTTGGAGTTTCCTAGAGAACCTGCTTATCTTCCCATGTTGGTAATGGCACGTCTGTCCTTCTAGTTGCTCAGGCCAAAGCCCCTGATGTAAGCCTGGATCCCTCTCTTTTCTTCATCCACTGCATCCAATAAGCCAGAAAATATCCACTGCATCCAATAAGCCAGAAAATACCCTGTCTGCATAACTTTTCAAAGTCCAGTCAGAATCCATGCACCTCTCTCACCTCCGCCACTCCTGCCCTCGTGCAGGGCTCTCTCCTGGATGACTACAGTCGCCTCTAGACTGGTGTCCCTGTTTCCACCTTTGCTCCTTCCACTCCAACCCACTCCCCATCTAGCCAGCAGAGTAGTCAAAAGCAATGAAAGTCATGTCTCATCCTGCTTACATTCTTTTGGGGTCTTCCATTACTCTTATAATAAAATTCAAACTCACGGCTTCGTCTCCAGGTCCTGTTGCACAGCCCCCACCAGCATCCTTGGCCTCACCTGCTTTCTCTCCCGGCCTCTTCTGGAGCCAGGTCCTCCAGTCTCCTCTGAGTTCCTCAAACACACCCAGCTTCTCTGTCCCTTGGCAGCTTTGCACTTGTTGTCTTTCTGTGTTGCTCTCTTTCCTCTGGACCTTCTGTGGCTGGCTTCCTGTCCTCAGGACTCCACAACGAAAAGAGTCCCCAGTCTCCCAGTCATGCTGGTCTCAGCACCCTGTGAAGTTTTCCTAACAGCACTTAGCACCCTCCACAATCTTCTTGTTCATTGGTTTCCTTGTTTATTGCTTGTTTCCCCAGTTAGAATGTCAGCTCCCTGAGATAGACCTTTGTGCTGGCCCCCACTGCATCTGCAGCACCTAGAGCAGCTACTGGTACCTCAGTGTTCTGTACACGCCCAATACTGGGAACTTCTTAGGGGCTGGCTTCCTCCTTTGTCTCTAATGGACTAAACCCCGTATCCTCAGCTGCTTCTCTCTGCCCATCCTCATAGCCCTACAGGTTTTACTCACACAAAACTCCTTGGTATTCCATAACCCAACTGGAGCTGTCCCACGAGGAACTCGGCTTACACCTACTTCTATCCCTACATCTGTCTGCAACATTCCCCTAATCCTTCAAAGTCACCTCTAATGTCACCTCCCTCCCAAAGCCTTCTTTGATCCCCTACAAACAAGTGTGACTCCAGCTATCATCTGTATTTGTGGCTTTCCCCCTCCCTTGCTCCCAGAGGATGGGGCTGTGTGAGATTCATACTGCCCTCCTATAGCCAAAGCTACTTGCAGGAGGGTATGTGTGTGGAGGAGGAGAGTGGGTGTGGACTTGGTTCCCAGAGGGCTCTGCTAAGGTAGAGCTTCCCAGTTGAACAGGGAGCTGAGGTAGGCAGGCATGGGGTACCAGCTGGCCCCAGCAGGAGGAGTACTGTGCCATACTGGCTATGGGTTCAGTGGCAGGTCACCTTCCCCCTGGCAGGGACTGAGCTGCCAAGAACTAAGTGATTTTGCTTCTCTCCGAGGCAGACATTTCCCTGGAAGGACAATCTAGCCCTGATTCAGGGCCTGACACCAAGCCAGCTACAGTTAGCCTGACAGGGAGGGTGATGAAGATGCCTTTCTAGATAAAATGTTTGCTAAGCCCAGGTCAAAAAGGGACTCAATGCTGTGGCTCAGACCAAGGCCATGCTTAGGGAGGGCCCGTAGGAACAGTGGCCTAGGAGCCCTGTAACCTAAGCTTGGTCCTGTTCCACTCCCATTTTCTGGGGACTTGGACAATTCTATTCCTGGAAATCTGGAACATAGCACAGTAGGGTAGATGGGGGAAGAGGACAGTATGCAATAGAGCCTCTTTCCTTGGCTCCCCTAGGCTTGAGGAAGACCCTGCTCTTTCCCAGTGCTGCCAGCCTAACTGCATATTCACATGACTCAAACTGGGCAGTGCTAAAGGGGCCTCAGCAAGCTGCTGTCTTGTCTTCTATGGACAGATTTGTCCCTGGAACCTGATATTTGCCCAGGGTCTTGAAAGATGCAGAAGAGCTGGATGGGCAAGCAGGATGAGATGTGAGGTCCCACAAGCCAAATGAGCAAGAGTGTTGAAGAGCAAGACCAATGGCCCCAGTCTGTGGCCAGGAGGGGGTTCAGTGGAGCATGAACCTAACTCTCTCCTGGGCTCTACAGATCCTGGAGTTAACGTGATCTCAGTGGTTGAACTGAAAAAATTTCTTTCCCTTTCGGGCTCAGTTTCCCACTTATTTTAAGAAAGGAAGTTTGCAGGCCCTTTGCAGCCCTCCTGGGGACAGTCAGAGGTAGATTTGTCTTACCTCAGCTCCTACCCTTGTATCACTCAAGTTTGTCTAAGTTCAAACTTCCAGTCAGGCCTTTGGAGTTGCCGGTTTCTATGGATCAATGTTTTTAATTAGATGGGTTTTCTTGTTTCTCCTTTATTGAATCGGGTAAGCAAATTAAATTGAGCAATTTGTTGTTAGGTCATTTAAATACCAATTGGGTTTCATAGCCTGGGTTTGTGCCATATCCAAGTCCCTCCAACTTCTTCCCGAAGTGGTGGAGTCAGAGACCAGCTGGAGGAGTAGGCATACCTGGGAACCATAGGTGTGGCTCTCTGGCTCTTGAGGGTCTGAGTCCCTGCGGCATAGACCCACTCTCTTTGTTGGTCTAGAATGGCAAGGTGGATGGTCACAGGGGCTCGGAACTCAAGCTGGATGGGAACAGTACTGAGATAATAATCAGGAGTCCCTAGCGTTGCCTGTGGACAAGGCACTTCCTTGAACCTGTAGCCTCTGTTTTGTTATCTATATAATTGGTAAGGTCTCTGGAGACCCTTCTGTTCTGGCATTCTGTTGCACTCTGACTCTGGGAAGGTGGAATCTATTCCACCAAGATATAACTTGTTTGTCTGGTGCTGGAGGGGACACAGCTTTCGGGATCCGAGTCTTGGAAGGCTGACCCAAGTGGGCTGGGCAAGAGGCCTGGGTTGGGCAGCAGCCTGGGCCAGGTCTGGGCAGCACCCAGCTGACCAAGCTAAGGCTGCCTCAGGCTCCAGACAGCTCGCCCTGCTGCTGTTCCACCTCCGGCCATAAAGAATGGTGGAGACGCTCTTGCACCGCGATTTGAGCGCGCAGCTGGGCTTGCCAAGCCCTTTCTCAATCTCCACGTAGCGGGAGTTTTTTTGCACGACCTGTACTCTAGGAGTGGGAGTGCCCCAAGATCCTCTGGTGAAAGAATTTGAGCAGGGCAGCTGCAGGCACAGGGCATGGCAGGAGGAAGCTCTTCAGTGCCTGCCCCAGATCTCCTCATCTCCACATCTCCCTTGGAGCGTTTGCCCTCACCCTCTCCTCTCAATGGCCACATTTGCCAGTGACACAGTGCCACCCTGCAGGGTTTTTGTTGGCAACCCATTCCATTTCTTGCCCAAAGAAAGGGAGGAGGGGTGCAGCTGTAGGCCATTCACCTCTGGGACCTGTTCTGAGAGAGGGTAAGGTTGGGACTGCTAGGCCATCTTCCTAGCTCCTGGAGACACAAGAGTGATGAGGCAGGTCTGTAGACAGGCTGCCCAAACCTGTTGAATTCAAGGAGGTAGTGACAAGATGTGACAGGCGAACAGGGACAATGGCCAGAGGGCTCCAGCAGGGGCTGGGGACAGGTATTCAGGGCATCGGGCTTGGTAAATAACATTAACAAGGCAGCAACCTGAGCAGGCAAATTGGGAATGCAGACAGAGCTCCGTGACTGTGCTGGCTGTCTGCCTGTGAGTCACCTCTGTGGATCGATTTAATTGCTGAGCACTTGGATATGCAATGTGCTTAGAGAGGCTGAGTTGGAGTCCCCGCCTCAAAACCAGTGCAACAATTCGGATGTACCACCAGTGGCCCAAGAGTATTGCCTCCTCAGGCCAGGCCCCGAAGCCTTAGCTCATGTCTCTCCCCCTTTCTGTCTCTTTTGTAAGCACTGGGTCCCTCAGGTTTCAAGGTGAAACAAACTTTTCTATAGCCACCCTGATTTGGGGAGTCTCTAGAGATCTCCCCAGCCCCACTCAATCAAATCACCTCTTGTTGCTTGATTACATTGTCTCTGTTCAGTGCCTGACCCAGAGTAGATGCCAACAAATATTTTTTGAAAGAATGAGAAAACCAGTGTATTTCTTGTTTTTTTTCAGGTGCTTGGTGTTTTCTATTATGCCTATGAAATAAAAATACAGCCCTTTAGGAAACAATGTTGTGTCCAGCATGTCCATAGTATAGCAGTCATTTCAGAGAATAGACCAGTTTTGTGCAGATGTGGACTGAGGGGTAGGTGGGGGAGTAAAGAATCTGAGAAACAGGAACTCTGTCAGCAAACAGAGTCCCAGGAATGCATCTCATTTTACAGGCACGGTCTTGTTCTTCCTTTTCTGTTCTGACCATGTGGAACAGAAAACAGTTTTCCTTGGCTCAAAGACAAGGCAGGCGAGGCAGTGACTGTGTTCAAACGTGCCGAGAGCTAACTACCTGTTATGGAACAGTTTCAGGTACTGTGTACAGAAAGGAGTGGAGTGTGCAGTTCAAAATACTGGCTGCTGTGGTCATGCCAGCCCAAAGTTGCTCCTGAACCTCAAAGTGATAGCACCCCCAGACTGAGCCACTGTGGGCCAGAAACCCAGGTTTCTGGTAGGTTGTTTACCCAGTTGTAGAGATAACATCATAGCCAGATGGGGTAAGTCCTGATTGGTGATATTTGAGGATTTTGAGATGAAGCTAGCTAAAACTTGATTTTTCTATTTTCAAATCTTGTCATGTATTGAATCATTTTTGAATGGCATGAAAATCTTATTTATTAGTTAATATCTGTCCATTATTTTAAGAGTAGTTTTCATAACCAGTGACCATCACTAGATCCAGGAAGTACTTTGAATTAGTGGCCCTACAAAGCCACAGCTTAGAGTTGGAAGCAGCTTTTCTCTACTACTCAAAGGGGTGGTGACTGTACTGAGTGGCCAGCTGTGAGATTACTGCCCTACACACTCTTGGGTTCTACCTGGCTTCCACTATGGGGATTCAACCTAGACCTGGGGCTTGGCCCAGACCTCCGCCTCCCCCATTGTGGGATTGAGGGGTGTGGAGGTGAGGTAAGGCTGCAGCCTGCTCTGAATGGAGAAAAGAATAAGAAAGGAATGAGGGAGGGAGAGAAGGAAGGCAAGAAGAAAGGAAAGAGGAAAGATGAAAGGAAGGGAGGAAATGAGGGAGGAAGAGAAGAAGAAGAGAGGGAGGGAGACATCTGGGACCCTATCCTGGCAACTCATGGCGGCAGAGTGATGACAGGTGGAAAAGCTTAGCTGACTCTCATGCCAGGCAAACACAAAGAGCTTGATGTTCAGCTTTGCTGGGTGGCAGGGCTCACTTGGAGGGAGCATGAAAGGGTCACTGGTGGAGTGGAAGGGGTCTTGGCAGATCATGAGCTGGCTCCCCTCTGCCGGGGAAATGCCACAAGGACTCTTGAGAGACAAGCGGCAGGCCATTGTCATGTTCCTTTTGAAATGGGTCTTCCCAGGCTTGGATTTGGTCACCCCTCACAATCGGGTCACAGATGCCATCTGCAGTGGCATTCCTTGCCTTTACCTTTCTTTGCTCCCTTTCCAGCTCCTTTCTTTTTGTGCTTCTCTCTCCTCTCTTTGCTCTCCTGCTCCTCTTCCTTCTGCCTCTCCTCCTTCCTTGCTTCTTTCTCCCTCTGTGGCTCTCTCAGCTACTTTCCCTCCTCCTCGCCCTTTCTTCTGTTCCTCCTTTTGCCTCTGAGATCACTCTTCCCTCCTCTCCCCATTTTGCCTCCCCTTTTCTCCTCCCTGCTTAATCTTCCCCTCTAAAGCTCGCTTTTTCCTTCCCTCATGTCATTCTTTGTCCCCTCCCCAGGCACTTTTTTCTCTGCCCTCCCAAATCCTCCCATTCTCCTCTGCTCTGTCTTTCAGGATGGCTCAGCCATCTTTTCCTGCTGCACCCCTCTCTCCTCCCCGTGGCTTTGTCTTTTCCAGCAGCCTAGTCCCTGCTTCTGCCTTGCCTCTCATCATCCCTCTTCCCTTCTCACAGTTCTTGCTGCAGCTGATCCTCCAAGCCCCTTCTCCTCCCTTTCCTTCTCAGTATCTCTCCTCCCTATGTCTCAGGCTTCTAGCCCACCCTTCTCCCTCCCAGCTCCCAGCATTCCAAGCAGCAGACTCCTGGGACCAGCCTCTGGATCTAGTGGTACATGGAGCGGGAGAAAGGAAGGCAATAGAAGGATATGGCTTTGACAGACTTTGCACTGAGCTGAAGACATTGGACCCAGAAAAGCCACCAATCCTCCCCAGTCATATTCCCAGGCCCAGGGCAGCTCCTAGGGATGTTACACACAGATCATCATTTCTGCCATTGCACCAAAGCCTGCTAGAGGATGCTGGCAATGGCTTTCTGGGGACTAGCAGAATCTCAAGGGAGTGGAGATGGTGGTGGCTGCACAAACACTGTCTCAAGTGTCCCATTGTACAGCTGGGGACTCTGAGCCCTACATTCAGAAAGTCAAAGAACAGGGATCATAAGTCAAAGGTAAGAATAACAGAACGAGATTCTTTGCCTGTGGAGTCTGCACACATGTATCAGAGATGTGGGAACACATGTGTATTTGTGTGTTAAGTGACTTTCTTAGCATGGTTCACACCCATGTCCACACACCCCCACACTCACTGCCACTCCTCAACCTTGTGGTACAAGTGGAAAGTGAATTTGTGCTATTTCTGAAAGACAAATTTAATATTCAGGGAAGTACAAGCTCCAGGAGATTTATGTTGGAGTCCTGAATGGGAGTGATATTGGGCAAGACTAGGCCACAGTGTCCCCATTTTCAACAGAGGACTGGACTAAATGGTCTCCAAGGGTCTTCTAGCTGTGGTGATTTTGGCTCACCACAGGCCCATTTTGCTCCAGACACTATACATATGTGGTTTCCTTTAAGCCTGGCATTAAGTCAACAAGCTAGATTTCTCCATTTGTACATGCAACAGCCAAGGCACAGGGAGCTTAACGAATGGGCCCTAGATTCCCAGTAAATAAGTGAAAGATCTGGGATTGGAACATGGGTCTGCTTGGCTTCAGACCTCCTTCATCCTGTGCATCAAGGCAATTTCTGACAGAGTTGGTCCAGGGATCTGGGACTCAGGGCTCTTGTTAGGCAGCAGCAGTTTGACCAGTGGAAAGGCAAATCAGATAGGGACAAAGCTGCTCAAGGGAGATGGTTGGAGCTGTTTTTCTTCTGTCCCTGCTACAAGCTGGGGAGTAGGGAGCCTTCACCCAAGATAGCATGTGTTTAATCACTGTTTCAATGATAGCAGAGGCTCTTAACTTTCGGTTAATCACTCGCTGTTCCTACTGCCTGAATGCTCTGTCCCCTGATCTCTGCATTACTGTCTCCTTCTGGACACTCAATCATCCACCTGAATGTCTGGCCACCCAGTCTGAAATGTCCATGCAACTACTCTCTGCTACATCACCGTTTGTTAAATCTCTGGCTAGCACTACTCACTCATATTGTCTTCCTTTATTTCTGTGTTTGTTCAAATTCCCCCCTTTCTCTCTCCACTGAATAGTGTCAGATCATGTTTATCTTGTGTCTGGTTGTACCCCCAAGGCCTGGCACTGTGCTCGGCACCCAGCAAGGAATCAGTGAAGGTTTATTGTATGAATGATGATGCTCCAGTGGCAAATAGTGACAAGAACCCAGCACCAGCAAAGTGCTTGGTTATTCTGTGCTGGGTGATGGGGACACCAATGACAGTTCCACCAACTTCCTGCCTTCCAGGATTTCCAGTATAGTGGAAAGACAGACCTGGTCACAGGTCTCTGGGGCCCTTTGCCGTGCTGTGTACTGTGAGAGCCAGACTTATAAAAGGTGCTGCCAAGTCTAGGGCACATTGTAACTGTCTCTGTCTGGGAGAATTAGGGAAGATATTGAAGACTGAGTAGTTTTTCAGCAGAGAACCAGGATAGGACATTTCTAGAAAGGGAAACAGTATGAGAGGAGGGAAGAGGTAAACAGGTTTCCTGCTAAGACAGGAGTCCGTGCAAAGGGCTCCATTAGACAGGAAGGCACACCTAGACTGTGTGGGATGACCTGGCTTACAAAGGAAATGTTAGCAATACCAGCTTCAGCCTGGATCATAAACCCTGAGCAGAGCAAAGGTGCTGGACTTGGACACCAAGACCTTGGGGAGGACTGCCTTTTTAAGCATACCAAGAGTGAGTGGCACCAACTAGGTAATGCAGGGGCCTCCGAGCAAAGAAAGCTGCTGGCACCTCTTCCAAAGAAAGAAAATGTCCAATGCCTCCCCTAAGCTTGTCATCCAGCCTGGAAGTGTCCCACCCTTGCCAGAGTTGGACCCTCTGAAGACATTTCTGTGCCAAGTAAGGATCAAGGCCCCAGGGCATGTGGTGTAGTGGGAGCATGGACACGAACCTCCACGCATGTGTGTGGGGCTCTGGGATGAAGTAAATCTTGAGTAGCCATCGTGTGTCTGAGTGATGGGCTCTGAACTCCCGCCCTTGCCAACCCTCTACCCTGCAGGGCTCTCAGTTGTTTTATTTGACATCACGAGGAATGACCAAATTTTTGGCAAACCCTGGGAAATAAGGGAAGGTTTGCAATATTGCCTCCTTAAAGTCCCAAGTCACTGAAATGGAGATTGGTTGCCATGTCAGGAAGGAATAAGGGAGACAAAACTGCCTCGTGAGCAATACAGCTTGGTCATAAATATCACCCATAATCCCTCACACCACGCTGTGCTTTGTCAGGCACTGAGCTCTTTCCCATATGTCAGCCCACTCGATCATCACAATGAGTCTGTGAGGTAAACAGGACCAGGACTAGCTCCCCAAGGTGGGGTGGGCAGAGCTCCTGGGGCTGGAAGCCAGGCCTCCTGCCCTCAGCCCTGAGCACTGCCATCTATGCCAAGGGGTCCTTGTGTTACAGTGGGGAACCTAGCCTCAAAGGGCCAATAGCCCGGAGCCAGGCTGGGGATGAGCAGATGATCACTCAAATGGAAACCCCATACCCATTAAGCAGCCACTCTATTCTTGTTGCTTCTATTTTCCTTTAAAGCCTATATTATTAAAATGTATTTGTGAACCTCAGGTGCAGAAAGTTGAATTGAATCTGCCCCTTACTTCAGGACTGGGCCACGAGCATCACCTACGGTATGTGGAAGGTCCCTCTTGCATTTTAGTTATTTCCTCCCCATTCTCTCAGGTCCCCACACCCTTTTCCCCCTCCACGAGCACCCACTTTAATGCATTTGAGATGAGTCCCTGAATGTGTTTTCGTTCTTATAAAATATAGTGTTGTTTCGTGTATGTGTTTTTAATTTGCATAAATATTATTGTGCTATAAATCTTGTTCTGTTTCTTACTTAAAAAAAGAAATCAGCCTGTAATTTTGAGATCAGCCCATGTTGTGCATACACCTAGTTACTTCAAACTGCTGCTTAGTTTTGTATTTAGCCTGTCTATTCTCCTGGGGATGAAAAGATAACCTGTCCCGAGTTCCATTCAGTGCCACAGTGGCCACCCCTGGACATGTCCCAAAAGGACCTGCATTGGAGTAGAGCCCCAGATGTGGGCCCACTAGATCACAGAATACACGTGTGCTTCATTCTAAGCCCTGCTAGATTGCTTTCCAGTACAGTAGAGCAGTTTGCACTCCGTACCAGGAGAGCACTGGGATTCAGTGTCACCTTGTCCTTGCTGACAAATAGTAATACTATTATTACCCAGCTTTCTAATGCCTGCCAAACTGATAGGGGCAAAGCGAATCTCATTTTTTAAATTTGCATTTCCTTGATTACTACTGAGTTTAGGTATCTTTTCACAGGTTTATTGGCCATTAGATTTCCTTTTATGTAAATTGCCTATTCAAAATATTTCTCTGTTTTTTAAATTTAGACTCCTGTTTTCTTGTTGATCAATTCCTTTTTTTTTTTTTTTTTTTGGTTTTAAACATCACAAAACTATTCATCTCTGTAATTTATCTTTGCTTTTAAATGTCATTTTGTAAACAGTAATCTGTAATTTTGTGTGGTCAAATCTATCAATCCTTATGGCTTACAGATTTTAGTTTTAGATCTGATCCTTTTCCACTCCAAGGCCAAAAGGTTTTCTCTTACAGTTTCTTGCAGTTTATTTTATGTTTTTACCTTTTATATTTAAGTTTTGAATCCATTGAAAATCAATGTTTAAATATGGTGTGAGGTGGGAATCTAGCCACTTTTCTCAGCATTATTTACTCAAAAACCCTTCCTTTCTCCATTGATTTGTGGTTCTAACTTTAACATATATATTAACTCTTCAGTGTTTTCCTTCGGGTTTTTTTTTTTTTTTTTTTTTCCCTGTACAAAAACCTATTACTATTTCCTAAATGACTATAGATTTGTATTAGGTCTCAATATCTAGTGGGACAAGCCTTCCTCTTTGCTCTTTGTCTATACGAATCAACTTAGCTGTTTCAAGGCCTTTATTATTTCAGTATCCTCTTATTTTCTTAATTCTTACATATCAAACGCATGGCATTGGCACTGAGTTGGCAACCCCCCTTTCTCTGGGGTCTTGAGCAGACAGAGCTATTACTTCAAGAGAGCTAGTGCCATTACAAATTCCTTTCAGGTCCTATGCTTCATTTCAAGACCCACAAGAGGCCTCTCAGGAAGGCATGTTAATTTTATGGATGAGGATCTACAGGCTCAGAGAGAGAGGGATTCTCAGAGATGCACAATGATTTAGTAACAGAGGTTTGAGCCCATGTTCCCTGAGTCTCTGTCCTTGGCTCTTGTCTCCACACTATGCTAGCACACATTGTTCTAAGAAAGTTGAGAACTCATCCTCCAAAGCACTAGTACTCGCGTTGCCCACTCTCCACCCAGATGAACAAGGTAGAGGAACAATGTGGCCAAATAGCTTTGAAGAGGCAAAAGCTGAGGCCAACTGGCATTTTCAAGGCAGGTTTTCAAGCAAAGTTGGGAAGCCGTGGTCAAAGCAAGGGAAGTCCAGGAGGCCCAGGCCCTGCTAAGCAGGTGGGAGCAGCCTGAAGTGAGATGGGGACGCTGCAGGGGTGAATATAGAAGCAGTTGAATGGGTCTCAACAAATCAAGTCCTTCTACACTCCTTCTGACAAGAGTTGGGGGATACTGGTAGAAAGGGGAAGAATGGCACTGGTAACTGCACTTAGGAAGTCAGAGATGGGCTGGGTGTACCTCTTTCAGGAGCCTCTATGAGAGGGGGTGATGCACACAGCAAGGTTTTTTCAGATGTCTCACAGAGAGGCTGGGAGTCTAAATAGCCTCTGCTTGAGGAGTGGGTCAGTGGGAACTTGGGTCCACAGACCTTGCCCTTGTGGGGTCTCAGAGGGGCCTAGTTGCCACTCAGCACTCCAGCTCCAGCTAAGCAAGCACTTTTTTGAGGTCAGAGCCACTGCCTTAGGATGGGGGCACCCCTCAACCAGCCCTGGAGGTATGCAAGGAGTGGGTTCATGGCCACTGAAACCAGGTATGAAAGTGTCTCCTGCACATGTGTCTCCTGTTTGTGGTGTAGGCCATTGCATACCAATAGTCCACCGGTTCCCAAGCCTGCTTGGGAATCACCTTGGGAGGGCATTAAAAACACAGATGCCAACCTCTGTGCTGGTGACTCACTGCTAGGCTGGGAAGCCTATACTTAAGAGCAGTTCTTAAACTTCATGTGAAGGAAGGACTTGTTTTTCAATTTTCATTCTGTCATAATCTACACTTTTGTAAAATACACAATTCACACTTCTGCGTTGCAGCCATGTCAAATTGCCAAAACAGTACTTAAATACCTACTCTAATTGCTGCATTTATCTTGTCTTGCACCTGGAACAAACTGCTGCCAACCAGCACTAGACTGCGAACCATACTCTGTGTAGCTTGTGTTAAATGACCCTTCCTCTAGAGGCCATTTCTAGCCTTGAAGTTCTTTGTCTCCGTGCTGCTCCTGGTCAGAAAAGGCTGTCCTGCCTCTATTCCAGCATGTAAGGCTCCATGTGGTACTAGGCCCTTAGGCCTGGTTCACCAACTAAGATTTCATTTTGCCCTGTGACTGTCTTAGCTCCCCAGTTTCCTGCTGTCTGTGAAGGTGGCAACTTATGCAATTTTCTCACAGAACCCAAAGACCAATGGAGTTATGATGCATGTACAGTCTTTTTCTTTTCCTTTCTTTTCTTTTGTTTTCTTTTTTCTTTCTCTTTCTCCCTTCCTTCCTTCCTTCCTTCCTTCCTTCCTTCCTTCCTTCCTTCCTTCCTTCCTTCCTTCCTTCTCTCCTTTTCTTTTCTTTCTTTCCTTCTTTCTTTTTTTTTGATGGAGTCTCACTCTGTCACCCAGGCTGGAGTGCAGTAGGGTGATCTCAGCTAACTGCAATCTCTGTCTCCCCAGTTTAAGTGATTCTCCTGCCTCAGCCTCCTGAGTAGCTGGGATTACTGCCCCCCTCCCCACCACGCCCAGCTAATTTTTGTTGTTTTAGTAAAGACCAGGTTACAACATGTTGGCCAGGCTGTCCTTGAACTCCTGACCTCAGGTGATCCATCCACCTTGGCCTCCAAAAGTGCTGGGAGTACAGGCGTGAGCCACCAAGCCCTGCCCAGTTGTTTTCATTTAGTGGGCCCAGGCCTTCCCATTTTGTGCCATACGTGCTAAACAAAGCATGCATTAATTTAGTAAAGATCTGGCCTGGGCCAAAGGGGTCACTTGTTGTCCCCAAAGTGTAATTCTCAAAGCAGAGACCCAACTTCCCTGACTACACTCGATGGGCTGTACTTTTGAGTGGGTCTGACTCCAGAGTAACAGCTGCACAAACGCTCCCAGGGCAGGCTAAGGAAAGGTGGTGCTAAGGGAAATGGAACATTTAAAATTAAAGGAATGGAATGTACCACAGTGATTGCTGAGGTCTTGTCCCCCTTGAAAGTTCTATAGTTCAGATGCCTAGTATGACTGAGCTGCTTGAAGCCAGGCAGTTTTCTATCATGGTCACAAACACTTCCATTCATTGCAGCAACACTTTCTTAGCATCTTCTAACTGCAGGTTCCTGTGCTGAGCCCTGGGAGAGGGAGATCAGCAAAGAGTCACACATGGTCCCAACTCTGGAGATGCGTGGAACTCACAGTCCAGTGGGGAACAAGAAGGAAAAAACTCCTAATAGGACAAAATCGCTGAAGCATGACCAAGCTGGATTGTTAGCTACATGAGCATAGGGATTATTATATGGCTTGTTTACTATGGTATACTCAGTGCCTGGTACCCACTCAATATTTGTTGAGTGAAAGCTCTTTAATATTCCTATCCTGGGTGCCTGTGATCAATGATCAGTCTTATGTGCCTACTTGGCTAGCTATAGTCCCCAAGTGTTCAATTAAACACTAATCTATGTGTTGTTGTGAGAGTATTTTGTAGCTGTGCTTAACATCTACAATCAATTGACTTTAAGTAAGGGAGATTATCCTAGATAATCTGGGTAGGTCTCAGTCAATCAGTTGAAAGCCCTTTAGTGCAAAACTGAGGTTTCCATTAAAAAAAAAAATTCTGCCTGTGGACTGCAGCATCAGCTTCTGCCTGAGGGGTTCCAGCCTGTCCTTCCTGATGACCTGTCCTATGGATTTTGGACTTGCCTGGCCAGCTCCACAATTGATTAAGCCAATTCTTTGCAATAAATCTATTTATATATCTGTGTAATTATTTATCCATGTGTTCATTTATGTCTCTCTCTCTCTCTGTTGCTCTTATCTATCTATCTATCTATCTATCTATCTATCTATCTATCTATCATCTATCTATCAGGTTTCACCAGAGAAAGAGTACCAGTATCTAAACCTATATCTATATCTCCTGGGCTCACACCTTAACTCCACACCAGCACCCAGGGCTGTCACCCAACTAGCACTGCTCATGCTGTCTGTGAGTTCTGCTGTCTTCTCCAATAGTCTGTGAGCTTGCTGAGGGGAGAGACCTTGTTGCCTCCATGTCTGTAGCCCCAGTGCCTAGCCAGGGCTTTGCAAGGAGTGATCTTTCTGAATGATTGTTGGATTAATGGATGTAAAAAGGACAGGAAGCAGATAAGGTCACATGGGTGACCTCTTAGGTCAGTTCATCCACCTGGCACAGCTTTAGTAATGACCTCTGCACCTGTGATTGCTAAGCCACCAGCTGTAGTGCAGACCTCTCCTCTGAGCACCAGACCCATAACTACTGACACCTACTGCCTGTGGTAGAACCTCAAACTCAATATGAGAGGCAGCTGAATGTAGTGCTTAAAGAGTCTGGACTAATGAGCCCTACTGCCTGCATTGAAATACTTGCTTCTTCACTGATTAGCTGTGATATCTCAGGAAAATTACTTTTATCTTTCTAGAACTCAGTTACCTCACTTATAAATTAAAATCATCATCATCATCCTCCTCCTCCTCTACTTGATAGGGTTGGAGGAGGAGTGAGGTAACACATGTAAAATGCAGGGATGGGGTCCTGTAATACCGTATGCTCTCAACAGCATTGAAGACCTGTTAACTAATATTATAATGTTCCATTCAAATTGCTTTAAAACTAAACTCAAGATCTTCTCTGAGATGTTCCTCCTTCCCTGTATTCTGCACTATATACAAATTTCTCTACATCCACACCCCTTCCCAATATATTTTTAAATTGTGTCAACTCTAATTCTTAAAAATATTTTTTCTCCATCCTCCCTGCCATCACTATGATCCCAGCCACCACCATCTCTCACCTGGATGACTGTGACAGCCTCCTATATGGTCTATCCACTTCTGTTCATGGCCCCTCCTAAAAGTCTATCCCCTGCACAGCTGCCAAGGGGATCTCTACAAAGGTTGTAACTCCTGCTTAGAACTTTTCAGTGACTTTCCATCTCATGATGAATAAAATGCAAACTCTTCCCCTGGCCCTGGCCTCCAATTCCTGGGCACCTTCTGATCTGATGTTCTGCCTCTTTCTCTATCCTCCGCTATGTTCTGGCTATACCAACTCCCTTGCTGTTCTTCAAACACATATGCACCTACTGCAAGGTATTTGCACATATTGATCTATCTGGCTTAACCCCAAGTAATCCTTCCTATTTACATCTCATTTCACACACTACCTCTGCAAGGAATAATTTCCTGACCTTCCAGACCAGGTCAGGTTCTCCATTGCATGCTTTCATTGCATCAAAGCTCTTAGCTCAGATGCCAATATTCCTTTATTGGTGTGCTTCTCTGATTAATATCTTTCTCTTTCACTAAAGCTAAAAGCTCCATGAGGGCAGGGATTTTATCTGCCTTGTTCAAAACCGTCCTTCTGGTAGCTAGAAGAGTATTTGGTATATAGCAGATGATCAATAAACAGTTGTTAAATGGCTGGATCATGGAAATAACATTCAAATTGGGCTTAAGATATAGGCAGACATTTAAAACAAAAGTTATAGACACTTGGTGCCTGAGTGGTATAAAAGGAGAAAAACAGATTTCAGTAGTAAAAACTACATGAGCAAAGGCACAAAGGCACATACATAGAGGGCAGGTGGAGAGACTGCTGAGGATTCTGGCATAGCAGGAAAGAAGGTTTCTGTGGTGAGAGGTGAGGCTGGGGTGACAGTGGGGGGCTCTGTAGCCTGGAGTCTCATCTTTGTCTGGAGGGCAACGGAGAGCTTGAAACGGTTCTGCTTTGGGGAAGGCTGGCCAGAAGTGAAGACTGCCTTTTTAAAATTTATTTGTTTATTTTTTTTATGCAACAAGGTCTCACTCTGTCTCCCAGGCTTGAGTGCAGTGGTGTGATCGTAGCTCACTGCAGCCTCCAACTCCTGGGTTAAAGCAATCCTCCTGCCTCAGCCTCCTGAGTAGCTGGGGACTACAGGTATGTACCACCACACCCATCTAATTTTTAAAAAATACTTTTTTTTTTTTTTTTTTTGTAGAGATGGGGTCTTGCTACGGTGCTTAGGCTGGTCTTGAACTCTTGGTTTCAGGCAATCCTCCTGCTTTGCCTTCCCAAAGTGCTGGGATTATAGGTGTGAGACACAATTCTGCTGCTCTGTCATCTTCATCTGACCTCAGGCATCTTTCAAATGCTTCACCTTCAAATAAGCCACCTTCAAATGCTCAGGTTGCGTTTTCACATGCTGGAACAAGCCCCAGGGAGTCCCAGTGGTTCTCCTTTCCTGTTCTATATTTTCTGAAGACTTGGAGCACTTTTTGTGGGCTCCAAGAAAAGCTTACCCTAAATTCTCAACACCAAGTGTTCAAATAACAGTCATGACTTAAAGTTAGATAACTGCAGGAAAGGTCAGAGCTACAAGTTTGAAGGAAAACTGTTGGGCCTTCTGGGAGGGGTTAGAATCACTGTGAGCTCCAGAGTCTAGGGCTTGGAAGATGAACCCGAGGCCAGAGTGAAAAGAAACTCTGTGTGTGTGTGTGTGTGTGTGTGTGTGTGTGTGTGTGTTGAGAGAGAGAGAGACAGAGAGATAAATGAAGAGAGATAGAGAGACACAGAAACAAAGAGACACAGAGAGCAAGCCAGAGAGAGAAAGACAACCATGGTAATTAGAAAAGACAGAGGCACAGAGACATGGAGATCTAGGGAGACTCAGGCAGAGACCCTGAAGACCTAGGAGACAGAGAGAGATGCTGCCCATGAGAAAGGCTCAGAGGCACAGTCAGAAGCATGGATGTGCGGAGCTGGTGGGCTGGCTTGCTCAGCTTCTGATAAATGACTTCTTCCTTCCAGTGAAAAAGGATGTATGAGCTCTGGAGTTGGAAGTTATGTGGAGAAAAAAAACAAAAACAAAAACAAAAACAAAACACCAAGGGAAGACAAGCGAAAAATAAGCTGGTCAGCTGGTTAAGAAATTTACTGGTAAAATTTTTATATCCACCCATTTTCTTCTTTTTGAGCCCAGTCTGTGCAAGAAAGTAAGTGCAGAGGCTTCTCACCCTCAGAGAGGAGGTCAACATAACTAATGGCTTTTTCAGCACCCTGTTGAGAGTTTTTTCCTCAACCTGCCCATGGTCTAGCCCCAGTCAAGGCTACTGGGGGTTCCATGTAGATCCCATCACCAGCACTTAACTCCATTCATTGTGTATCTCACCCCAGCCTGTGTCCTCAGGGCCACCGATGTGGTAACCATGGGTGACATTCGGAGAGAAGGATGCTTTTTGGCTTCTTACTGCTGTACTGGAAAAGGGGCTGTGGTATGACATGTCTCTTGTTTTTATTTTCAACATCAGTTACAAGGAAGCGTCATATATTCTGCATAATTGTGTCAGTGCCCATTGTCCTCTTGTGAATAGAGCCTGCAGCAAGGTGCAGAGGGCTTGATCCAGATTGTATGGAACTAGAGCTTCATTCTGTTCTACTACACTGGTGACTCTGGGCACTCTCTTCCTTTCTCTGGGCTTTTGATTTCCCTGTCTAACAAAGAAAAGGAACAGGCATTTACTAAGAGGACTTCCATTTGTGACATTCTAGAAGTCTTGGTGTTTTCAAAATCCCTAATTGGTAGCCACCCACTAGTCTATCACGACTTTCTTAGAAATATGAGTTGAATGGTTGTACCACTGGGTGGACTCACGAGTACCTGAGCAACTATAGCAAAATGGTGTACATTAAAAGTTGGTGTTCCATCAAAAAGCTTATCTACCATGATCAAGTAGGCTTCATCCCTGGGATCCAAGGCTGGTTCAACATACACAGATCAATAAATGTGATTAGTCACACAAACAGAACTAAAGAAAAAACATGATTATCTCAATAGATGAAGAAAACGCCTTCAATAAAATTCAACATTCCTTCATGTTAAAACCCTCAATAAACCACATATTGAAGGAACATACCTCAAAATAATAAGACCCATATATGACAAACCCACAGACAACATCATACTGAATGGGCAAAAGCTGGAAGCATTCTCCTTGAAAACCACCACAAGACAAGGTTGCCCTCTCTCATCACTTCTATTCGATATAGTATGGAAGTTTTGGCCAGGGAAATCAGGCAAAAGAAAGAAATAAAGGGTATTCAAATGGGAAGCGAGAAAGCCAAACTATCTTTGTTTGTAGATGACATGATCCTATATCTAGAAAACCCCATCATCTCATCCCAAAAGCTTCTTAAGCTGATAAGCAACTTCAGCAAAGTCTCAGGATATAAAATCAATGTGCAAAAATCGCTAGCATTCCTATACACCAACTGGCAAGCAGAGAGCCCAGTCACAAATGAGCTCCCATTTACAATTGTCACAAAAAGAATAAAATACCTAGGAATACAGCTAACAAGGGAAGTGAAGGACCTCTTCAAGGAGAACTACAAACCACTGCTCAGAGAAATCAGAGATGACACAAACAAATGGAAAAACATTCCATGCTCATGGATAGGAAGAATCAATATCGTTAAAATGGCCATACTGCCCAAAGTAATTTATAGATTCATTAAACGACTATTGCCATTCTTCACAAAATTAGGAAAAATCTATTTTAAAATTCATGTGGAGCCAAAAAAGAGCCCAAATAGCCAAGGCAATTCTAAGCCAAAAGAACAAAGCTGGAGGCATCACGCTGCCTGACTCAAACTATACTAGAGGGCTATAGCAACCATAACAGCATGGTACTGGTACAAGAACACACATATAGACCAATGAAACAGAAAAGAGAACCCAGAAATAAGACTGCACACTTAAAACTATCTGATCTTCAATAAACCTGACAAAAACAAGCAATGGGGAAAGGATTCCATATGTAATAAATGTTGCTGGGAGAACTGGCTAGCCATATGCAAAAAATTGAAACTGGACCCCTTCCTTACATCATATATAAAAATCAACTCAAGATGGACTAAAGACTGAAACATAAAACCAAAGCCTATAAAAACCTTAGAAGAAAATCTATGCAATACCATTCAGGACATAGGCACGGGCAAAGATTTCATGATAAAGACGCCAAAGGCAATCACAACAAAAGCAAAAATTGACAAATGAGATCTAAATAAACAAAAGAGCTTCTGCATAGTAAAAGAAACTATCAACAGAGTAAACAGATAACTTACAGAATGGAAGAACATTTTTGCAATCTATCCACCTGACAAAGGTCTAATAGACAGTATCTATAAGGAACTTAAATTTACAACAAAAAAATTCCATTAAAAAGTGGTCAAAGGTCATGAACAGACACTTCTCAAAAGAAGACATACTTATGGCCAACAAACATGTAAAAAAGCTAAACATCACTGAACATTAGAAAAATGCTAATAAAAACCACAATGAGATACCACGTCACACCAGTCAGAATGGCTATTACTAAAAAGTCAAAAGACAACAACTACTGGTGAGGTCGTGGAGAAAAAGGAATGCTTCTACACTATTGGTGGGAATGTAAATTAGTTCAACCATTGTGGAAGACAGTGTGGTGATTCCTCAAAGATCTAGAGGCAGAAATACCATTTGACCCAGTAACCCCATTACTGGGTATATACCTAAAGGAATATAAATCATTCTATTATAAAGATACATGCATGCATATCTTCACTGTAGCACTATTTGCAATAGCAAAGACATGGTATCAACTGAAATGTCCATCAATAATAGACTGGATAAAGAAAATGTGGTACATATACACCATGGAATACTATGCAGTCATAAAAAGAAACCCTATCATGTCTTTTGCAGGAACATGGATGGAGCTGGAGGCCATCATTCTCAGCAAACTAACACAGAACAGAAAACCAAATAATGTGAGGTGCCACTTATAAGTGAAAGCTGAATGATGAGAACACATGGGCACACAGAGGGGAACAACACACACTGAGGCCTGTCAGAGGGTGGGGAGGGGTGAGGGGAGGGAAAGCATCAGGAAGAACAGCTAATGGAAGCTGGGCTTAATACCTGGGTGACGAGATGATCTGTGCATCAAACCACCATGGCACACATTTACCTATGTAACAAACCTGCACATCCTGCACATGTATCCCTGAACTTAAAATAAAAGCTGGAAAAGAAAGTTGGTGTGCAACATGGCATAGAGGTCTAATGTGACATGTCTCAGAACTCTGATCTTGATCTTGATCATTCTCAAATTTACAGAAGTGATTCAGTTAAAGGCATATAAGGCCTTTATATGTTGTGCCAAACTTGCCAGTGCTCCAAGGTTTGGAGAAAAGGATGGAACTAGCTATAACACCCTAGCCCAACTCAACACAATGACTTCTGAAAGAGTCATTAAAAAAGTCATCATCTTTTAAAAATAAATTGTATGACCCTGATTAAAGAGCTCAGGCTCTGAAGAAACTCAGAAGAGAAATACCTAGTTCGGTTAACCACAAAGTTCCAAAGGGGCCCACAGTGCAATGTGACCATAGAACCAGCTGCCACAGTAGTTGGCTGTACAGTGTAGAATGAAGGGAATAATGACTCCCCTCTGGTCAGACAATATTCACACACTTGAGCTCAGTTCTGGGCTCCTCACTTGAATTGGACTGGGTACAACCTGGTGTATATAGAAGAAAATTACTAGGATGGATGGAGAGGAGAAAATGTGAAGGAACAGTTCAGCATGGAGAAGAGCAGATTCCTGGTGGAGCATGGCCATCCTCTTGAGGTCTCTGAAAGTCTGTCCAGTGGAGGAGGACCCACAGCTTGGGCCCTAGAAGGAAGCCCTAAGATGAATCATCAGGATGCAAGTTGGAGGAAACAGTTGGCTGCCTGTGGGGTGGGTTTTGTCAACATAAAAATGTGTCTTCCGTGCTTCCTGCTCCCAATAACACAATGGACTTCACAAAGGCATTCTAGCTGTGAGTACGAAGAAGCATTTCCAGGTGACTGGAGGAGCAGGTGTCAAGGATCCTGCAGCTGGAGACCCAGGGTTTGAGAAGCCTTTTTCTTACACTCCTGTTCATTTACTTTTCAAGTTGGTCATTCATTCACTCATTCATTCACTCACAACCCATTCCTAAGAACTGAAGAAGACCCAGGCCCTATCAACAAGTGGCTTCAGGGTTAGAGGGCTTCCTGCAGCCACAGATGATTCCTGAGGTATGCATTCATTAAGATGCACACTGGAAGCAGAGAAGCCTTTGAGCAGAGTGCTGTCCCTCTGCTACTAGTCCCTTGTCCTGGAGGTGGAGGTCATGCTCAGTAGAGCTGACCCAGCCTTAGAAGGTCATAGAGCCCCAAGGTAACTATGCTCAACATTGTGCCTGGAACTGAGCCATAGCTTAAGCATCATTCAGACTGTGGTGTTTGCTGCATCTCCTTCCTGCCTGTGGCCAGAATTGCAGTGGCATTTGGTGGCACCACAGGCAGCAGAAACATCAAGGATCCCTCCCTCAAGGAGGTGTGATTCACCAAAGGTGAGAATAGCCAGATTGCAATGCTGCAAAAGCCTTAGAGATAAACTTGCCAATTAGTATGGAAAAGAATGAGGTCCCAGGGGCTTCAGAACTCTGTATTTGTCTCTTCTCTTTTAGAGCAGCATAAATTTTGGAGGCAGCCTGGAGTCCCTCCTGAAGCAGAAGAGCCACAACAGGCCCCTTGGGATGGAGCTGTCGAACCACAGCATAAGCCCCCGCATGCACCATTCAACTGGCAAATTCATCCACTGTGGTAGAGGTGGATTTGGTTCCCAGGGACACTAGAGGAATGCACAAATATGAAGCCTGCATGTCAGTCCCCCTCCCCACAGGGTTCTAGAGTCAGTCACAACTCCTTACCACATATTTTTCATTTGCTAGCCATTGCCTCACCCAGGTTGCAAGCCCAGTCTTTTGTCTCTTGTAGCTGGGGTCTCAATTTTAGTATGGGGATAACAAGAGAGGAATTGTGGGAGGTTGCTCTCCTAGAGCTACTGGCTAGCCCAGGTAACAACAAGCTTCCCTGGCATCCTTTCTCCTGAGCTGACCTGTGGAACTGATGAGCCACAGGTGAGCTTTGGCATATCGAAACAGAGGCAAAGCTGATTTCTCCATGGCTGGGGTGCCTATATTGGGATGGGATGCCCTGGCTGGATTAGCTGCCACCAGCTGCTGTAAGGTGGATTTGCATTTCTGCCCCTACTGCAGAGGCCATTTAACAGCATGATGGTAGATATTTAATCTGTAGCCTGAGCTGCAAGCACAGTGATAACTGTAGACAGGCAAGGCGAGATTCGTAGCCTGTGTTAATTGGGCTGCCTTTATCATGGCCAAATAAATAACGAAGGGAGGTGATAACAATGGTGCCTTTATGATCACCATGAAAAGCTCGTACTGCTTCAGGGTTCTGCACTGTGCTGTGCTGCATTTAAAAAGAAGGTAGGCAGAAAGCAAGCAGGCAAGGGGTTGGGGAGGGCATCAGGCCAGGAACAGGGCGGAGGTCCCCCTATTGGCCTTAGTAAGTATGGCTGCAGGCAACCCTCCATTCTTACCAGTGCCATTGCTACCACCTTTACCACCAGGGCCTTTCTGGGCTCCCCACACCCAAGAACACGTACCTGGGGTTTCAGGGTCTTCCTAAAGGACTCCCAAATCTCCTATTGACAAAGGAAAAGAGAATGGCCACCAATAAATGTTCAGATGATTTAATGGGTTTTCTTGGGATTATTGGAGACAAAACAAACTGGGTGGGGTATGAGTCATGGGGCCAATCAGGTTCTGCCTTTCATAGTAGATGTGGGGGAGACAGACTCAAAGCTGCTTCTGGAGCACCGGAGTTCTCTTCACATAGTACACCTGTCTAAAGTTTTAGAAGCTAGCTGAGTGGGGTGACCACTTCAGGACATTTACTATGAGCTCCAACATTTCTTCTCCTCTCTTTACTGCTTTAGAACAAGAGAGGCAAGAGAGCAAGGAGTCATGGCAAAGAACCCCTAGATGTAAAGGGCTCTTGGGGATGCCAAATAAAGTTATCCCCTGAATTACCCAGCCAGCTGCTAAAGGGAGGGCAAATGTTGGCAGGTTGTCTGGGAATATAACTTGATACAAAACTTCTGGAAGGCCTTAAGGCTACCAGAGGCAACTCCACAGGATGTTCTACTCAAGCCCGGCTATATAATTTGCTTGGTGGAAAATAGGAGGTTTGTGAATGGAGCACTACCTTTATTTGTCCACTTGCATTTGGAAAACTCTCTCTTTAGAAACAGTAAGACTAATATATATTTGTGTTAACCTGTTTAAATCAGGGTCGTAATGACTCTGGAGTAGGTGGCTTTCAAATTCCAGTTCAATCTTGAAATTCTTGCATTGTATTTTGTGATAATAAAGTCTTATGGCTAAATGGAAATGCAGGCTACATTTTCTTCAATGCAGTTAATAACATTTTTGAGAAGCCAAGCTATTTGGACCATGAGGCAGCAACCCAAGCACCATGATTCCCTACAAGTTTATTTAACTTGGGACAAATTACTGGGCAATACTCCACTGTTTCTGATATGTGCATCTTGCAAATTGAAATTTTGGCTGAGAGGGTCAAGAGCTTGGCTGACACCCTCACACAGGGCTTGCCTCTCAGTGGGCCCATGGAGACACTTCGTGAATATATAGGTGAATGAATGCCCACATCCTTCTCCCCAACCATCTTCCTTCCTAAGAAGTCTGACGATTTCTCTAAACATCTTCACCTCTATTTGCCATCATGTTCAGATTAGTTTGGGACTTTCATGAACAAGGCTGGTGGAGACGGCAGGAAGATCTGAACTCCGTGTTTAGGTCATCATCTTACTCTTTTTACCGTATTTCTTTTTATCCAAATCGCTTTCTTACTGGGGCTTCTGCTCCTTCTCTCTCATTCAAGGTTCTTTGAATCCTTTACCCTCAGATTTGTGCCATGCTTGCAATTAAGATGGTGAACGTAGGCTCCTGGCTGTAGCCTTCCTTGATCCTACAGACTGCCATCTCAGCTTGACCAGCAAGGCCAGATGGCAGGTCTGAGACCTCACACCTGGATGAGCAAGAGCTGGCACTGTCCCCTGCTCATCTTTCAACTGCCACTCTCTACATGACAAGCTCACAAACACTCTCTGCTTAGGACCCATCTTAGATCCAAAGGGCCTTCAATGTAAAGGATTCCAGGTATCTGATGTCTGGTCCTAGCTGCATCTCCCATGGACATTTCTCACATCCTCAAGCCTACAGAGGCTCTCCCCTAAGGACAGCTTGTATCTTCCAGCCTTTTGGTTTTTGCATCTGCCTTCTCTTCCACTTAGAATGCTATCTTCCAAATCTGTTAACAGAGTTAACTTAGAATACCCTCTTCCAAACCTATTAACAAAGCTTTTAAAATCTCAGCTCAAGTAACAATTTCTCCTTGAAGCTTTCCCTACTCCTTGATGAATTCAAAAAATCATCAAGCTGGAAGAAGCCTCTGAACTTATCTAATCCAATACCCCATTACATAGATGGGAAAACTGAAGCCCAGGGAGGGTCAGTGCATGCTCAACCTTGCAGAGCACATCAGTAGTGCAGCTGGGACCTAAATGCCGCTCTCCTGACATTTACATTGTCTCATTCTGCTCCCTCCTCCTCACCTGGCTGTCAGTTGTCGCTAGGCAGCAGAAATAAAGCAAACACACAGAAACCCTCACTTCTCAGAAAGATTAGAGGAAATATTGGAATAAAACATTTGAAAATATTAACCATGGCTATCTTTGGGTTGTTGAAAATTAGATGACATTTTCTACTTCTTTTTTTTATTTGGAATAATTCAAATGTTCCTAATGAGCATATATTTCTGGTAAAATGGAGAAAGTCAATACACATGCAAAGAAAGGTGAGGAGGAAGAGGAGGAGGAGAAGAATGAAAAAAGAAAGACAATGCCTTGCAAAGCCAGTGTGGTATGTGGGCATTTTGGAGAGCCCAGTGCTTCCTTAGAAGGCCCTGTACATCCCTTGTGGATGGAGGAAGTAAGCCAACTCTTCTCCTTTGGATTAAGAAGCACATAGCTCTCACATGGGCCCTAGCTCCAGCAGCAGCATAAAACAAACAAAACAAAACAAAACACAACAAACAAAAAAACTGTGTCCCATGGGAGAGGTTGCCTATCCAAGAATTACTGATCTCCTGACCTACATGTACAATGGTGACTTCATACTTCATCTTCATAGGTTTCTGGTATTACTGGGATCCCTTGCTGACACTGAGCCATCTCATACTCATTGCTAGGTTCTAGGGTGTGGGCTGTGGAGCGAGTGTGATAGAAACAGGAATCAGATGCATTTGCTGGCCTGAAGGGGCTCTCAGCTACGTGAAGGACACAGACGTGCATGTAGATAAGGCAAAGGCCGGATGGAGGGGGCTCTTGAATCCCATACCAGATGCCTGTGGGATGACATCAAGCCCTGCATGGGAAACACAACTGTCTTCATGGGACAGTATTGCAGCAGCTGCTTTCATGGCTGCTAAAATCAGCTCAGCTCCTGCCTGCTGAGCTTTGCTTGGCTGGGGTGGACCCTTACAGCCAAATGTAGGCCCTCTGCAGAAGAGGCCTGCATTCTGGGGCCGAGGCCTCATCTCCCCAGCAGTCTACTCCCATTGTCAATGATGAAAAGAGGGCCTGGGTCTGCAGAACAGCCTTTGTATAAAAAGCTCACATAAACAAGCTGAGTGGCCTCAGGAAGCCTAAAGTGGCCTTGGCCCAGCTCTAGTGCTCATTTGTGCCCCTTCTTTCCAGTCTGTGCACTCCACCCACTGTCTGCTCCCACAGGCATGTCTGCTACAAAGCTGAGTTCACATTCCTTTCCTCCCGTCCTCTCTCCTCTTGCTGCCAGAGTGGCTCTTACAGCCTTGCCACCCTTCTCCCACTCCCAAGAGTGAGGCCCTCTAGCAGGCTGGCAAGCAGTGTGCACAAGCCCACATTCTGCTTCTGGAAACCATGGCAGAGTAGCTCTTTGAAACTTCTCTGCACTGTTCTGCACTTCCTTGGCTGTGCCATATTCCTGGGCCACCTGAATGCTCAGGGCTAGTGCATACATATGCCTTTAGGTCCAAGAGCATCGGGAAATGGGACTGTCAGGACAGCATCCCTGGGCAACCAGAAAGTGGACTGGAGGGAGGGTAGTCGCAGTCTGATTTCATGAGCTATCAGAACTGCCCCTGCCCAGGGACTGTCTCAGAGCAAAGGGTGTGTTTCCCACTGAGACTGAACTCCCTGCCTGGGAGTCAAAGGGAGTAGAGAAATGGAGAGTCTCTATGCCAGAGGCTGAGTTTAGGGGAGAGGGCACTAAAGCTCCATGGGAAGCTAGTATTGTAGCTGTCTCTTGGAGAGTGCTTGGGCTTTCCAGAGAGGGTGAAGGGCCTTGGAGAGCAAAGGTTTCTGGGTCCAAGGGCTTCAGCGCAGCTAGCTTGTCAGGTACATCTGTAGGAGGAGCACTAAAATGGCCTGTTAGGTTGAGTATTTGCAGCTTCCATTGCCAGGCCTTGTAGGCAAAACTGGGGTGCTCCATATGCCACCACCCCTCCCATAACTGTGGCCTGAAAACACAGGATGCACAGATGAGGGGCCATCCCTATGCATTCCTCCTAGACATCATCTTTGTTCTCTGATATCTTTAGCTGGCATGAAATGATAAGCCCTGATAGTTTCATTCAGGTTCCATGAGCTTGTCAGCTTCAGGGCACAAAACACAATATTTACTGTGCAGGCACTGAGCCAGAGTGGTGGGTGTGTGTTTTCTGCCTCTGGAAGTGTACCTTCCACTTGGTTTTGGATTAATTAGGCTCTTAAAGACGTGCAGATGGAGCTGATTTGCACACCTGAGGGCAGGGTTTTTCTTCACAAGCCACTGTGCCACGTGGCACACCCACCATCATGGATGGGAGGGAAAGCCCCAGCTTCCCGAGGGTCCCCAAAGGCATCAGTGAGGCTTAGGACTATAGAAACAGGGAGCAGGGCCTCCCGGCTTGGCTCACCTGGAGCCAGCACTCTGAAACATGTTGCTCTTTTTAGAGTACTGAGATGTGGGAGGAAGAGGGAGAAAAAGAGAAATGACTTGCTCTTCACTAGGGGTGGGACTTGGGGATCACATTTTCAATCGAGGCTTCTATTATGAATTTTGTCCTTGCAAAATTTATAAGTTGAAGTCCTAACTTCCAGGACCTCAGAATGTTGACTGTATTTGGAGGTAGGTCTTTACAGAGGTAATTAAATTAAAAGAGGGTCATATGGGTGGGCCCTAATCCAAAAGGACTGGTGTCTTTATAAGAAGAGATTAGGACATAGACACACACACAGAGATGACCATCTGAGGACACAGGGAGAAGACTCCATCTTATAAGCCAAGGAGAGATGCTTCAGGAGAAACCAACCCTGCCCACACCTTGCTCTCAGACTTCTAGCCTCCAAAACTATGAGAATACACTTCTGTTCTTTAAGACCCGTCTTCATTATGGCAGCCAGAGTAAACTAAACCAGCTTCTCTACTGTTAGGAAGCCTAAGACTCACAGGGCAACTGGCTAAAATGCAGATTCATGAGCTCACCCTCAGATGATGTTAATTAGGAAGACTGATAAGCCACCAATTCCTCTTGCTCAAGAAACTCTGCAGAGTATTCCAAAGGATGTGGGCCCTGGACTATGCTTTGAGGAACCAGGACTCGAATATTGGACTTAGACTCAGAAGTACTGGGTTTGAGACCCAACGCTGGGCTTATTCACTCCGGGACCTTGGTCAAGTGAGGTTGCTTTTTGGGCTTCAATTTCTTCTCATATGGAATGGGGTTGATAATATCTTTCATGCCTCGCTCACAGGGCTGCTGATTAACATGTATATATGTGAAGGGAAAGGCTTTGGCTTCCTCTCAGGGGTCCAGGAATGGTTTAGTTGTCAGCTTGAGCTGCTGAGCTACCATAACAAAATACAATAAACTTAGGGGCTTAAAGAACAGCTGCCTTCTTGCTGTGTGCTCACATGCTTCGGGGGTCGGGGAAGAGGGAAGGGGGGCGGGAAGAGAGAGAGAGAGAAATACAAACTCCCTGTCTTGTAAGGACACTAATCCCATCATGAGGGCCCACACTCTTGGGACCTCATCTAACCCTAATTACCTCCCAAAGGCCCCACCTCCAAATACCATCACGTTGGTGGGTAAGACTTCAACATAGGAATTTGGGCGGTGGTGGCAGGGGGGACACTATTCAGTCCATCCCAGGTGGCAGTGATGCCAATATGTTTGCAAGTCAAACTTAGACCCTATATGCGACTCCCTAGATCTCTGAGACCCAGGGCCCTGCATTTCAAGTTACCGAACTGTGAAATAAACCTTGAGGCCTTGTTTCTTCTTTGAGGATTCTCACCCTTTCTGAGCAGAGGTGCTCTGTGGCCTAGTGGCCCCAGGATGAGGGAAAAGGAGATGGGGGCAGGGGAGTAGCTGGGGGACCATCAGGCCTTCCTCCTGTAAACAGGCCAGGCTAGTAAAACTCTTCTGGATATACTCAAAGGTGCCGGGGCCTCTTTGGGCCCTCCCTGCTCTGGCACCATGCCCTTGTAGAGGGCAGTCTCAGCATAATGCTTAATCTTCAAAAAGAACAAATCCAACAGCAAATGCATTGACAGTTAATGTGGCATTTTACTGAAGGTTTCAAGGAGAGACAGGGAGATATATATCACCAAGCAAAATTTATTAAATGGACTCTTTCAACATCTTGGCTTTTTTCTTAAAATTTATCTTCAATGGCAGCTGCCTGAATTCTTCTCTCTCCCCCAACCCTGTCCTCCCCTCAAGATGGGGTTCAGATCAAGGCTTGGAACAGAGTAAGTTCTCAGAGACTGCTTTGCTTTCCCTGGGAAATCTAGGACTCTTGTCTTCCCACGTTGACCACTCACTCATTACAGCAGTCTCACGCCTCACAGAGTTGGCAGAGCAGCATTACTAGAAGGTTCTCAGTCAGAGATCATTTAGGCCAGCTTTTCATGTTACAGAGGGGAGAATTGAGGCCCAGGAGTGAGAAGGCAGTTTCCTCATAACAAGGAGAACAGAGATATGTAGCAGAGTGAAGTAGGTGTTTGGCTCCCTTTTGTCTCTGCTTAACTTTTGGTCTTGAATGAAGTCCTCATCCATCTGCAGATCACTGTGAAGATGGTGAGTGATGCCATCTGGGCTTTCATTGTCAGTTCAGAGGCCCAAATGTGTTGGTCATGAGTTGTTCATCTCCAGTGTGGAATTAGCTCTGCCTCTGCTGCCGCTCCCCGATCCAGTGCTGACCAGATTTCCAATGGTCTCTGAGTGAAATCTGGATAGGCAGGCAGGAGGGAGGAACACTGCTGAGGTGGCAGGAGAATTAAAGGGGTTTGTTCTGATGGGAAAGTGGACTTGGCAAGAGAGTTGTGGTTTCCTGCTCCAAAACCATTCTCAGACTCTTGGTTTCTCTCTTGGAATGGGCTGGCGGCATAGTGGGGTAGAAAAAGGCATGGGGCTAGGAGTCTGGAAACCTGGACTCAGGTCCTGGCTTGGCTTCCACCTCTGAACACAGTCTTGGTCATAGCCCAGCCTCTGCCTGGGCCTCTTTCCTGCCTTACCAGTGGGGAGAGTCAGACAGAGGCCCTGCATAGACTGGGGGTGGCAATCAATCACAGGTCCTGCCCCTGTGGGCACTAGTGGCCAATCTGCCAGGCCATGCTCTTCTAGACTGCAGTCAGGAGGCAAGATGAGGAGGGACCGAGGCCTTCCTGCCGGGAAGGGATTTGGGAAAGAAGTTGCCTGATTGGTGCATCTGTAGTCCAACAACACTGAAATGGAATTGATATGGCAGAAATAGGCAGAGATTCTGGCAAACACCAAGGGGTGGGGGGCAGAAGTCAAGACCAGAGTGACTGTGGGAGGAGGGACTTCTGGCTCTTAGCTTCCAATCTCAGTTATTTTCTTGCTTCCAGAGGAGCCTTCTTGGCTCTTGGAGGAGGGGAGAAACTGTCACAGCAAGCAGCTCACTTTCTACATGCACAGAACTCTAGCAGCAGGCCTGGCAGAAGGCGGGAATCAGAGAGGAGGCCTCTCACAGGGCTCACATTACTGAGCTGAGCAATAGGAGAGCATCACTGACAAAGCCACAGTCGACTCCCACTCTGTAATTGGTCTCCCTGCCTCCACTCTTGCTGTGCCCTCAACCCACTCTTGGCTCAGGAGCTAGAGTGATTTTAAAATGCAAATCACTTTACTTCCCTGCTCAAACTTCCCGTGGCTGCCCATTGCAGGGAGAATAAAATTCACCTTTCTTATCCTGATCTCCAAGGCCCCAATGACCCAGCCCCACTTACCATGCTAACCTAATCTGGTGCTGTCCTCCCCTCATTCTCCATATGCCAACCTCATGTGCTTTCTTTTCTTCTTGTCCTTAAACAGACCAAGCTCAGTCCCACTTTAAGGCCTTGGCACTTGCTTTTCTGCTTGTGAGAAAACTCTGCCTCCCAGATTATTATGTGACTGGCTCTTTGTTTGTTAACCGGTCTCAATTAAAATGTCATTTCCTCATAAATGCCTTCTTGAAATCAGTCAAACTGAAGAAGCTACAGGGCTATAAGCCCTGTGTGTTTGTTTACTTGCTTATTGTTCATCTTTTCCACTTGAACGTAAGCTCCCCAGGGCCAGGTCATTGTTTTTTTTAACTTCACTGTATTTCCAGTGTCCGACACTTAGCAGGCACTCACAGAATGCTTGGGGGAGTAAATGAATAATGAATGAATGATGTGCAGAAGTTAACCAGGGAAAGGTAATGGTGAGAAAGGCAACCTGTCCAACCCCCAGGCAGAGTTAGCCACTCTGGTCTCTTGGCCCTCATGTTGTGATCACAATGTGTGCTAATGTACCTGCACATATGGCCATCTCTCCCAACAGACGTTAAACTCCGCAAGGCCCAAGATCATTTCTGTGTTGCTCAACATTGCATACTTTGTACCTCAGTATGCCTGGCACATTGGAGGTCCTCAGTAATCTTTGTTGGTTGACTGAATGACTAATCTGTCCTCAATCAATGGAGCATAGAAAGAACCAACACATCTGTCTTTTATAAATGGGAAAACCAAGGCTCAGGGACACTTGTACATGGCAACATCTGAGTCAGGCCAGAATGCAGGTCTTAGCAACAGGACTATTTTACTGTAAATGATTTGAAAGTTGGCCCAGCTGAGATGTCTTTTCAATGCTGAGCGACTAAACACACTGAAGGCCAATCCATCATTTTGCTTGAAGAAGAAGGGAATCTTATTATTGGAGGCAAAGGGCATACTCGATGAAATGCTACATCATCCAGGACTGGATTAGCCTGGACAAGATACAGGAATAGAGGAGCTACATTGAACTCTGGTAAACACCTGCCCTCACTAATAGAGATTCAGGCTATCTTTCCACTCTGCTAATGCCTCCTCTTTCCAGAAACCCTAGCCAGACACCCTTATCCTGTGGAAGGTGTTCCTATCTGCTTCAGATGATGGGGTCAGTAACAGGATTGATGTTTACTGAGAGCCCTGCAGAGTTAAGGACTAAAAGAGGCAGACTTTAGAGTCAAAAAGATCTGGATATGAATCCTATCTTTTCCACTTACAAAACTTGCCCTTCGTCAACTGATTTGCTTCTCTGAACCTCAGTTGCCTCCTTTAAAATTTGAGAGTAATAAGAATAAGATCTATCATGTAGGACTTTTTGTAAGAATTAGGGGTGATAATCTGAAAACTTAGCAAACTGTGCAGCTTTCTACTCATTCTCTTCTTGGGTCTTTAGGAGTCTGCTCAGTTTGTATTCAAGTGATTGCTTATACTCTTCGAAAACAAAACTGTTATGATTTCATCTCTATAGTCTCATGGAAGCCCAGTACGGACCTGGGTACAGAGTGGGTGCTCGTGCAGGCTGCCACCCTGTTTGGTGCTCTAATGCTCAAAGACGATAGGCAAAGCTATTGCTAGCAGAGGTCTTTACACTTGTGTAAAACACCTGGGTGTTCACACGTATGCAGTTGAGGTCAAGGGCACCATGCCCAACTCTAAGAGGACATGCAGACCCTGCTTCTGTGCAGGCAGGATGGGCCACGATAATTCAGTTGACCTCTTGGCAGTTCCAGTGCCTGGAGGCAACCTCAACTCTGGACTCACAGCACTTCCCAGAAGATATTCACAAGGTACGTTTATGTAGTTACTGACTCTGCTCTTGCCCTAGCTCCAGAAGGTCATGATGACCTAGCCTACTAGTGACCAACTTGATGGCAATGGAACTGGGCCAGAAAGCCATGGATTCTGTGTTCCTAGCTGCTGGAAGCTGCTGTTTCTCTTCTCTTGGTGTCAGTGACATCACACTATTCCTTTAGATTGTCTTTGCCGTCTCCTTCATGGATTCTTCCTCCTTTTAAATGTTGCTGTTGTCCAGACTTCTTTCCTCTATCCTCTTCTGTTGTCCTTCCACACAGTCTGGCTGGGATAGTGCGTGGTTATTGATAGGTTGGTGACTTCCCACCTTTATCTTTAGGCACTTGAATGCAAGACCCTAGGTGGTCTCATTCATGCCCGAGGCTTCATCTATTACCTATATGCTGGAAACTCAACAACTTCTCTCCAATTCACAAGTCTCTTCTGACCCCAGACCTGTATATCAGTCTACTAGACACCTTCACTTGGATATCTCACAGGCATCTTATATCCCACATGTGCAAAACTGATCTCCTGGCCTCTTCCAGTCTCCCCATCTGAGTGAATCCTGCTTCAGGCACTCAGTTGGCCAAACTAAAACTGAGGTAGCATCCCTTGCCTCTCCCTCTTCCTCTTACCACCTTCCACTCCCTACCACTTACAACCATTGCTCTTAAAATAAAGACAAAAATACTTCATATGGCCTAAAAGCCTTGCACATTCTGGTTCCTGTCTATTTATTCTGTCATGTTTTGTACCATATTCACCCTTGATCATGCTGCTTAAATCACAACGCTATTATTTCTGTTCCTTGAACACATCATGCTTCCTTTTACCTAAGGTCCTTTACACTCATCTACTATCCTCCCAGATCTTCATCTACGTAATCCCTCCTCATCCTTCTGATTACAGATAAAGTGTTAACTTCCTCAGGAAGCCCTTCTCTGACTTCAAACACCCCTTAGAACGCGTACTTCTCCTTCAGAGGGTGTTTTAAAAAAGTAATAGACTTTATTTTACTGTTTTTGATTTACAGACAAGTTGAGCAGATAGTACAGAGTTCCCATGTACCTCTCCACCTCAATTTTCTTTATTATTCACATGTTACTTCAGTGCAGAACATTTGTTGCAATAATGAACCAATATTGATATGTTGTTATTAACTAAAGTTCATAGTTCATTCATATTTCTTTAGTTTTTACATAATGTTTTTGTGTGTTTCAGTATACCACACTACATTTAGTTGTCATGTCTTAGGCTTCTCTTGTCTGTGACAATTTCTCAGACTCCTTGTTTTTGATGACTTTGACAGTTTTGAGGAGGACTGATCAGTTGTTTCATAGACTGTCTCTCTTGTGATTTGCCTGATATTTTTCTCATGATTAGACTGGGGTTATGTATTTTGAGAGGGGAATCACAGAAGTAAAGTGACATTTTTATTACATCATATCAAGGCAACATACTATGTACTTGATGTATGACATTGACTCTGATTGTGATCACCTGGCTAAAGTAATGTTTGTCAGGTGTCTCCACCTTAAAATTACTCTTCCCCACTTGCCATACTGTACTCTTTGGAAGAAAGCCACCATGTGCAGCCTACATTTAAGGAGTGGCTGTTATGTCCCTCTTCCTTTAAGGTGGAGAAGTTACATAATTTATTAAAATTTGTATGCCTGAGAGGCTATCTTTTCTTTCTCATTAATTAGTGTATATTACTACATACTCATGGATATTTATTTTATACTTTAGGTTATATTCTAATGTTATTTTATTTATTTTGTTGCTTATATTACTCTAGCTTTGGGCATTGAGAAGTCATTTTGTTGGCTGCTGTGTCACTTTGATACATTCCCATCATGGTAAAGATCTGTTTTGTTTTTAGCACTTTTTTTTTTTTTTTACTTTCTGGTGCTATAAGATACTTCAGCGTTATCCTGTATATTTTCTAGTCTCAGAATAAGTCTTTTCTCTAAGGTGCTCTGGTTCCCTTTATTGAAGAATGGTATTAGAAATGAAGATCTAGGTGTTAGATGCGCTAGCATTAAAGCACTTTTATTAGTCACAATTTTATTTCTATTTGTGTGATTATTTAATACACATCTTTATCATCCACAAGGTGTTCCAGTAAGGTGGGGGCCATGTATACTTTTGCTCTTGTTATGTCCCCAGAGCCAAGCACAAGCTCTGTTAAATAATATGCACTAAAATACTTCTACATGAAGTCCAGTTAATGTTTTACAGAAATGTCCTCCTCTAGGTTATCCAGGATAAAAATATCAGAATAATCTAAGTCTCTGTCATCTCTCTCACTCTTCATGTCCAATCACCAAGTTCTGATGATTCTATTTTGGGAATGCATTTCCTAATTTCCCCTCCAATACTACACTGCTTCAAGCACATATTTCCTGTCCATGGATAACCCCAATAGTATTCCAAATGGTATCCATGCTTCCAGTCCAACCTATACTTCGTATTGCTATAAAATTTATCTTCCTAAAGCACAGCTCTGACAAAGACACTTCTTTAATTAAAAACTCATTACAGAAATGGAAAAATATACCATATACATGAACTGGAAGACACTATTTGTGGAGTGTCAACTCACAAATAGATTTACAAATTTATAGATTTTATGTATAGATTTATTGATTTAACATAAACATGTCATCATCATGACAATTTGTTTTGGTAGAAATTAACAAGCTCGCTCTAAGAGCTATATAGAAATGCAAAGGACCTAGAAACCTAGAGTAATTTTGAAAAATATGATCAAAATTACAGGATGAAACTTAACCTGACTTCGAGACTTGCTCTAAAGCTATGTTAATAAAGATAATGTATTACCGGAATAAGTCCTGACCAATATATTGTGTGACAAATACAGAGTCCAGCAATAGATTCACGTTTATACAGTCATCTTATGTTTGACAAAGGTGCCAAAGCAATCTAATGAGAAAGGGAAAGTCTTTACAATAAAAGGCATTGGAAGAACCAGCTATCCATATGAATAAATGAACCTCAAACCTAACTTCACACCCACCACACATAAAATTTAATTGGGGCTAGATCCAGGGACCTAGACATAAAGTAAAAGACCATAAACCTTTTAGAAAAGCATTGCTTCATCCCTTAGGCTAGTCAAATGTTTCTTATGATACAGAAAACAGAATTAACAAGGACAATTGATAAATTAAACTTCATAAAAATTAAAAACTTCTGCTCATCAAAAAAGTCGGCTAAAAGAAAATGAATAGGTAAGTTATATATTGTGAAACATTATTAAAAAAACATATATTTGACAAGGAACTGGTATTCAGGATATGTAAAGATCTTCTACAATCCAATAATTAAAAGACAATCAATTAAAGGTGGGCAAAAATTATTGAATGAACACTTCACAAAAGAAGATATACAAATGGTCAATAAGCACAAGAAAGATTGCTCACATTATTTGTTATCTTGGAAATGCAAATTAAAATCACAATGAGATACCACTACACAGTCACCAAGGTGGTTAAAAATGAAAAGACTGACAATACCAGATGCCGATGAGGATGTGGAGAAAGCCAAATTGTCACACATTGTTGATAAGAATGTAAAATTATACAATCACTTTGGGAAGAGTCTAGCAGTGTTTCGTAAAACTCAACATCCACGCACCCTAGGCCCAATCATTCGACCTCCATGTATTTACTCAAGAGCAATGAAAGTATGCGTTTATAAAAAGAATCATACAAGAATATTCATAGCAACTATATTAATAATAGCCTAAAACTGGAAACAAGTCAAGAGTCCATCAATGGGGGAATGATAAGCAAACTGCGTAAAGGTGGATACACAAACTGGATATACAAAACGTATGAACAAACTATGGCACATTCATCCAATGAAGCACTGCTCAGCAATAAAACAGAATTGCCAAAGCACATAACACAATGGATGAATCTCAAAAGCATCATGCCAAGTGAAAGAATCAAGATGCAAAAGAGTACAGTGTTGCTCAGATTCAGATTTCTGTTTTCTCCAGATGAGACTGTGAAAGAGATTAGTATGAGGCTATGGCTTTATTTTGTTATTTTGTTTTTTTGTCTACATAACAAGATCTAAGCTAATTTCTCCCCCAAATGTCTCTCCATTTATCTCAACATACTTCTATGCTGATTTGAGCTGTCTCCTTTATCATATACCAAATATTCATATATTTGAGTCTGCTTGTAGATATATTCTGTACACTAATCTGTCTCTTCTGTCACATCCTGTGGTAATTACTGTGGCTTTAGAATACATTTTAATATCTTCTGTGGAAAGTGTCCCCTCGTTTATTTTTTAAAAATATTTCTAGCTATTATTAATTATTTATATTCCAGATTAACTTTTTTTTTTAGTTTTTGAACTCTGTCTTTAATATGAAAATATAAGCCAACTTGTTTTTACTTCTGTGGCTTTCTTATTATGGGCCAGATGCCATTAAAACAAAGAATGAGGCATGATCTATATTCTATGCCTTTCCACGAACTATTTTGAATTAAATGCATGAAATTAATATATGATAATCTAGAATTTAAAAGTTTTGCTACTTTCAGTTTGTTTGAATTGAATTAGTCCAGACTAACTTTAGAATAAACCTACCTAAGCCCCCCAAATTCTAGTTGGAAATGTATGTTAAATGTAGATTGATTTGGAGAACATTGGCATTTATTTGATAATTAGGTTTCCCATATGGGAATAAACTCTCTTCATTTGTTTAAATCTTCCTAAATGACACATGATAAAATTTTAGTTTTTTTCATTTGGTGAAAATTGAAGTGGCTAATAAGAGGCAGGGATGTAGCAAGGCAAGGTGGGTCCACTAGTCCAAAGTCGCTCGCTGGACAGGGAGCTAGCCAGGGAATAACAAACCAAAAGGATCCCTGTTCCTCTCCTCATGTGGCAACAGCCCCTCCCTTCTGGTCTGGCTCCTTTGGCTAGTGAGTGTTCACTAGCCTTTTGTACATTCTTTATCTTTATTTCAGAAACTCCCTTTGGGGAAAGGCTTAATGTTTTATATCTGCACTGTCCAATATGGTAGTCACTATTAGATAATGATGATCTGGGATGTTGATTTCTAGGTAAGCCTGGGATTTGGGAGATGGTATGATAATTCTAATTATTCATGTGAATACTTGGGTCACCAAAGTCACAGCATCAGGGAGTTGTTAGCTGTCCTTAGCTCCAATATCCAAACACACTACTACCATTTTTGGAAAGGCCCTTTTTGATCTCTTTTGCTGGCAATAACCTCTGGCTATCTGAGTGCTCCTGGGGCAATCCAAGTTCAGTCAGAGAACTCCCTGGTGATGCTTGAGATGGACAGAATTCTCAAGCCTCCTTAGCTTCACTCATGATATGCCATCAGACCTTGGTCCTATCCAAGAACTTGGATAATTTGTTTTCTGTAACCCTCACATGAAAGAGGAAGTGAAGTCTTCTCTAGGGCCCTCCATTGTCACTGCCATATAGGCTGACTGGAAAATGGGAAGAACATCCAAGGCGAAGATAGGGGTCTGCACACTGACGTTTGGGCTGGGACCTATACAAGGGAAGGTCTCCAGGAACTGGAGGCCTGGTCCAATTGCTGCAAGTAATCAGTGAAGGGATTCAGCCAGTGGTCATTCCCATGAGTCACAGAGCTAACAACCAAGGCCAAACCACAGGCCAGGAGTGACACATTGAGATTCTGGGACCAGGCAGTCTCTGCTTAGACTTGACCAGGAGAGGTAGCAGGGGAGGCTAGAAACAGAGAGCAACGAAAGAAGGAATGCTAGCAGATACCAAACTTCTGGGCATCCAGAGTCATTCCTGAAATGGTTGGTCATGTAGTGTAGAAGAGGACCGTCTGCAAGGTTCCTCAGAGTGGATCACTTAAGACCAGGAGCTAGATGAGTGGCTGAGGCAGGCAAGAAACCACAAAGAACAAAGTTAGCAGGAGGGATGCAAGATAGGGGCTGAAATGGAATACAGGCTTCTCTGGGTCTGGGCTGATCTAGATTTCTAGGTGTAGATGTCTGGCCAGACAGAGGCTGATTAAGGGAAAGAGTGGTGCAGAGACAGGCGTTTTGGGAAAATCCATGCCATTCCAAAGTGGGCAGAGGCCCTGTTTGAAGCTGAGTCCCAGACTGGTCATGGTAAAATAGCAGGTGCGATTGCAAGGACTCACGGGGTCTCAGATAAGTCTATAGACAGAGATCGACAAAGGGCTAATAGGGACCTCTGGGTTCTGTGAAACTCTCAAGGTGTGTCCTTGTGCCTGGCCTTCTTCCCAGAACTCCTCTCACTTCCTTCCCATTGGCTCTATGGCCATTGTCAGCTTGTACTCCCCTCCTCTTGCCCTTTTGTGGTCCTCTCCTTCGTTTGGACAATGACATGAGAGTCTTCCTGGCTCCCAATTTCATTTCTCCTGTCCTAAAGAAGTAATGGGCTTTTTGTACTGAGGACTTCTGGGAGATATTCTGAAATCTTTCAAAGGTCTCCTGTACAACACTTTGTGTCTGGTTTTCATCTCCTCACTTTTCCCTGACTTCCTTTGTGATAGTGCCCATAATCCCATGCCTCAGAATTTCTCTACTGTTCCGGAAGGAAAAGCTCATAACACTTTTCTTATTTCTTTGAACTCTCCCATTTCCTAGATTGACAATTTCCTGTCTCCAAAGCCTTCTTCCTAGTTTTTATCTAAAAAAATTTTTATAAGCCACAATGGATGCTTATCTCCCAATCAGACTTAAGTGAGTCTTTCCCGTCTCAGGGGCTGTAGATGAAGCAACTCTCATGTCCTTGGAACCCTATTCCTGCCCCAGGGAAAAAGCCACAATTGGGCATTTCCTACAAGGAACTAGGAGTAGAGCTACAGTGGAGGACTCTGACGTTGGGTCTGATTTCACAGCACATGTGGAAAAACATTTATGTATCCTTGTTTAAAAATTTAATTATGGTCTTGGAATACTCTTTTAAACATTCCATTCTGGCATTATTTAGTTTCCCAAGTCCAAATCCTAACAGAAAAAAAGTTTAGGGAGTGGTAATTTCTAAGGTATCATCCAACATATATTATGAATACCATACATTCTGACTTAGAGGGCAAGGGACTTAGTTTTGAAGAAGGAACATTTAATCCCTCTTAATTGAAGAAAAAACAATCACAGGGTTTCATGCTGGAAAGTAGTCCATACATGGCTATCTTTATTTCCCTTTTGGCTTCTTTCAGATTCCTTGGAAACAAAGTCAGGAGCACTATAATGAGGAGAAAATGACATCTCTGATTAATGACTTCAGAAGATGGCTATTAGAAAAGAGCCACAAGAATGATTCCTTCAACATTGCAGCTCATGACCAGGGGAGAGTGGTGTCAAAGGAAATACAGCCAAATCATTCTTCTTTCTTAGATTCTTTTCTTGATCTTGAGATAGCAGACAGTCAAAAATTTGAAGGAAGCTTAGTATAAACTGACGTAGAAACCAGTGGATTAAGTAAGGGAAAGAGAAGGAAAGTATTAGAATTAATGAATTTAGGCTTATCAAGTAATTTTTTTTTTCCAAAGTTCTTAGGGGCTTGTGTTTCTTAAAATCTTGCTTTAGTTTTGTATCACATTTAAATAGCCATTCTAGTTTATCTTGATGCTTTGCCATATTAGTAAAGTGCTTTCTTTGTTAGGTTAAAATTGAGTAATAGAGCTTATTAATCTAATTTATTTAGCCATTCCCCGAGAGTCTCACTGCTCGTACCAGAAAGACATAACCAAGGCTCTGATACCTACTACCTGGCGGTTGTCCTAACTATGGGATGATACTAGGGAGGAAATAGCCATCTTCTTAAAGTCTGCCCACACAATCTCACATTTGTACAATACTGGCAATTCCAAATGTGTTTGATGGACCAGGTGCCTTAACATGGACCAGGTGCCTTAATTTTGATGGCCACACTTAACATCCTTGTGATGGGGATTTGTGGGAAACAAGACCCAACTGAGACTTCCAATCCTGAGAATCTCAGGTAGCTCACTGGCCCCATTTCTGCCCTTTTGGGGATTATCAGTGTGCCTGACTTTGCCTTGGATATTGGCCCCTTGCTGATAAACTACATATGGTCTTGGAGGTCACAGAAGGAAGAGACACAATAAATTATTCTCTAATTGACTAGAACCAATGAATCTGACCTTTTCTGAACAAAGCTATGAATCTTTCAACAATGAAGCAGCTACTTGGCAGATTAGTCATGGTCAGGTTTGTAAAGGGCTGACCTCCCCAGACAGAATGGCTCCCCAATATTGGCAAGATGGAAGAATCTGCACGCAAACTGCTAAGCCCACTTCTGCATATTGGCAGGGATTTGGTTGCCTATGTGTTTTGGAGGGAGGTGCATGTTAGGCGAACTAGGGAATTGGTCAGAAATGGTTGACAAATTGGCAAAGATCAAAGGCTAGCGAGGTCATCAAGGCATTAAAGTGAACACAGAGTACCAGATTTCAGAAATGACCAGGAGACCAGTGGGCCAGACAATGGGGAAGAAAGTCACAAATGAGGAAAAAAAAAAAAACATTTCAGGCAAACTGAGGAGCATAAGAATCAGTAGGCTCTCTCCATAGTGCTCATGGGGCCTCCAATTCTCTAGTAGAGAGCTTTGTCTGGCTCAGGTAGAGCTTAGTCTTCCTAGGACCCTGGAGAGACCTACATAGAGAACTACTTTCCTGAGCTGCAGAGAACATGGTCAACCACTCCTGTTGGCTACAGTTAATTCTGCTCTGGTGGGAACAAGCTAACTTGAAGTTCCAACTATGGAGTATGTCTCATCAATCAAATAAACTTTTTTTTCTGACACCTACTTTTCTCAGAACACTGTGTGAGGCCAGGCCAGGCCAACATAATTGGAAGGCACTGGCTATAGAACAAAGCTCAAGACCTTCATCCACCTTGAGACTCTCTGAGCTGGTCCCAATCTACCTTTCCAGGTTCACTTGCTACCTACATCCCTCACTCATGAAACCTTTTCTTTACTAGCATGGATTGACTTGCGGCTCCCCAAACTCATGCCCTTCCCTGCTACTGTGCCTTTGCTCAAGCTTTCCTCTTCATCCCTCTGACAACTCCCCCCAGCCCTCACACATTCATCACCTACTCATTCTTCAAAGCCCAGTCTAATGCCACTTCCTCCAGGATGCCCACGCTGATATCTGCCTCACAGTTGGAACAACTTTCCCTTTCTGTGCTCCCCGCTTTGCTTGTCTTCTGTTTGGTGGCAGACTTAGGTATGTGCAAATGCCCTGGGGGAGCTGTTGGCAAACAGGGACCAAGGCTTACTCAGCCTTGTTCCCTCAACAGAGCTTGCCCAAATCCTCATCTGGAAGAGGTTCCAGATACACGTTTGGTGGAATGAAATGCATTCCTTCTATCTCAGAGAAGTAGAAAATCTTTTTTTTCCTTCTTCTTCTAAACTTTCTCAGTTTTGATTTATGGAGTTCATTAACTTAGTTATTTTCCTCTCTTCTCATCCTTTGTGCCTGGTTCTCTAGAAGGCTGATCTTTTAGTTCCAAGGTAGAATTAAATAACTAACCTTTGTGGAGCACTTTGTAGTTTTCAAAGCACTTTCCCATCCACTACTTAATTGATTTCCTCAGCCACCCGTGAATTATACGCAATTTAGAGCTGAGAAATCTGTCTCCTATGTGAAGCAACTTGTTCAGGTCAGAGCAATTAAGTGGTCAGCCAGGGACTAGAGCCCAGACTGTCCGCCTCTAAGTCATGTCCTCCCCACTAACAGCAACCATACAGCAGAAACAACTGCCATGAGCATTTATTGACCTCTCACTCAGTGCCAGGCTCTGTGCTATGCACCTCACATGGGTTATCGTGTTTTATCCCAACAACAATTTTGTGAGGCAGGTGCTATTATTATTTCCAGTTGAGAGAGGATTTGATGGTTTAGAGAGCTTGGACAACTGATTGAAGGGCACATGGTCAATAAGTGGTAGAGCCGGCACTTAGAACCAGATATGGCAGACTCCAGTGAGCCTGGTTGCTCTGAACTGCAGCTTCTAAGCTGTGCTGCCCCTGTGCACTGGCGAGACCTGGTGCTTTGACATTCCCAGCTATCTGTGTGCACACACCTGCTAGGCTAGAAGAACTAGCATTGCCCCTGGAGTCAGAAGCCTTGAGCACCAGTCCTGGTTTGACTATCTGTGTGGAAAAAATCACTGACTATTCCTGAAACTCAGGTTTTTATTAGTCAAAGAGAAATTATCTCTCTATGTGTCTGGGCATTGAAGAAAGGCTGGAGAAATAAAAGACAACTGGGTTTTCCCTGACTCTTGGCAAGGCTGCCAGTCACATTTTGTTTGCTAGTCACTCACATCTGTTTAACCCAAACTTCGTTCTGTGTCCAAATAAGTTCTTCTGAGGCCTTTTCATATGCCTCTCATACCCAATCACAGTCTCACCTCCTTTTTCATCCACCCCAGGAGACTTATCTCCTGTTTTGACTCATGTGAAGCCATTAACATGAAACAGTGTGCAGTGGTCTGTAAGAACTTGGACCATGCTGTCTCATAGACCTGGGCTTGAGTCCTGTCTCTCTCACTGGCCAGCAATGTGATATTTGATCTCTATGAGTTTTATTTCCTTCCTCTGTAGAACATGGGTAATCACTGTACCTACCTTAAGGGTTCTTCTGAAAATGACACCAAATAACACCCAGACAACACTCAGCACAACACAGTGTATATGCTTAAAAGGTGGTGGTTGTAAATGGTATAATTTATGCTCTCAAGCCTAAAATGTTGACATTTTCTCCACCTCAATATTTCTTCTTTCCTTGATCCAGTGGCAGAGCCCTCTCTACTGCAACTCTCCCCCAGCTTCCTGAGGTCCCAGCTTTGTGAGTTGTCACCACCCATGCTTATTTTCAGCCTTTCTGGCTCTGCTGGCTCTTGCCTTGCAGTCTAGAAAATGCTTAGGTAGTTCCTAGTTTCCTGGAGAGTGAAGTTTGCCTTCAAAATCATGTCTTCCTTGCCCTGGCTCCCTCCTCAGCTCCCAGCCATCTGTTCCTGGCTCTCAGTACTCTCTAGACCATGATCCCACCACAGTTACTGGAGACCTAACTGGCAAATTTGATGGCTTTTTCTTGGCCTCCACTTCCCCAAGCCCTCTGTACAGAGCTGCTAACTTCACCCTCCTGAGATGAAGTTCTTTACTTCCCAGCTCCTTTCCCTCACTCATGTTGTAATTGTGGCTTTCTTCTCTTTCATCAAATACATCTTGCATTTGAGTTCCCCAGAAAGTTTCTGAAAATGATCATGAAAAAAGCACTGAGACAAGATTATTGGGTCCTTCCGAACCCTGTTGACTCCTTTGGCTCCTCTCCCTTCTCTCATCTCCTAAGAGATGAATTCCTTAAGCTTCTGTCCTTGGACCAGGTCTCTGTCTTGACACTTTCTCCCTTGGAGATCTCCCACACTCCCACAGTTTCTGTGCTCATTTCAGTGTGGCTGGTTCTCAGGTCCTTATCTTCAGTCCCCTTCTCATCTGAGCCCCAGATTCCCATCTCCATATGCCTGTTGGATGCCCAACCAGACACAGAATCTTCACGCATCAGAAGAAACACTGTCTCCCCCACCAAACCCGCTTTGCCTGCTTAGCCTGTTTCTGATCATGGAACCAACACCTCCTAATCACCAAGGATTTAGACCTATGCGCCATCTAGGAGGACCTCCTTTGTATCTCCCTCCACCAGAAAGCAGGTCCTAGGAAAGCTGCTCATATAGTGGGGATACTCTTCACCCCCTCTTTCCAAGTCTGCTAGCCTTGCCTTTTTCAAGCTTTCACTATTCTCATCTGGTGTCTCCTACGTGGTCCCGTGACATCCAACCTTCCTTCCTCCCAACCTCTCCGTCACATCAGTAGCTAAAAGGATCTTCTTACAACCTAGATCTGATTACTTCTTTCCCCTTGTGAGATGCCTCTTCTTTAAATTATAGGGAATTTAAATTTTATATCTTTATTTACAGATAATATCTATACATGGATACCATGGAAAATTGTTCACCCCTCTCTCTGTCTCTCTATGCATTCTCATCTCTAATAATGAACTTAAAGGCAAGATTGGAGTAAGGCTTACTTTGACAATCATTATTGTGTGGGGGTTGAAGGTACTTTTGATGTTCTTTGGACTTGTCTATATTGATTTAATTTCTAATTAGGAGAACACATAAATTTTACAAAAATAATAAAGTCATTCCTCAGGAAAAAGAAAAAAAACCCTCCAGTTGTTCCACATTATCATCGTCACTGGGACAAAGTCCAAACTCCTTCATGTGGCTTAAGGTGCCCTCCATGATTGACCTCTACCAACTTTTGTTTCCTCACTGAAGGCCACTCCCCACTGCTGTCTTGAGCTCCAAGCACATTGACATTGCAGTCACTGCTCAGAAGCATCATTTATTGTCATCTCCAGGGCTTTGCTTGTGTCTGTCCTCTTGTCTCCAGTCCCATTGACCTTGTCCTGGATCTGTTCCTATCACTTTCTGCCTGGACTATGGAATGAGCCTTTTTTTCCTATCCAGACTCATCTTGTTCCCTTTCATTTTGCATACAATACTGGAATCATCTTCCTAGAGCACAGGAAGAATGTTTCTAGTTTACCTCCCTGATGCTGAGCCTCAGGCCTGATGCCTCACTGGGAACTCCTATAATCTGGTTCTAGTCAAGTTTTCAGCTCCATGCTCTTATCCTGCACATTTTCCTGAAATTCTGACACTCTTACAGACTCATTCTTCCTATTACATGCATAGCCCTCCCACTTTCCTCTTTATTACTACTATTGAAAGCAGGTTTATCCTGCCCAGTGAGGCAGACAATGGGCAAAATAAGGTGTCTCTGTGTACTACTGGGTCTTGCTTCATTCTTCAAGTGCAACTCTGGTTTCAGAGGTATTCACTGGCAACCAGGAAGTCAACCTTTCCCTTGAGTGCAGCCAACATGCTGCAGGAGAGGCAGGACTGGGAATACAGACCCGGACCAGGGACAGAAACAGTGGCTAAGAAAATACCCAGGTGGGGGACTAGGTGGCAAAGGTGGGCTTTGCCACCCCTTGTTTGTCTGCTGTTTGCAGACATGATCTTGTACATGATCATGTATATGATCTTGGTGACTCACCTTCTTTCCCAGATGCTCCACAGGAGGCAGAAGGAGTGAATGCCTTCAGGCATCAAACGGGCTTCAACCACTCAGGTCCTGGGAAGGCCAGTTCACCACAAACATAAGAGTGCTGCAGAATCACACAGCCCTGCAAACAAAAGGCACTGCCATGGGTAGCCTCCACCCCCTTATCTCAGTCCTGCTAAGCTCCATTGGTCTTACGCTACTGAGAAGGTGAAGGGCAAGGTGCCTAGGTGAGCCACCATCACCATCCCTCCTAAGCCTGGCTTCATCTCCAAAAGGGAGCTCTTTACAGAGATTACTTAACTGCTACTCAGGCACCACAAACACAGTATGTCCAAGACAGAGCCCAACACTGCCTCCCTGCTACCTGCCACCACCACCACAAGCTGTTCTTCCTTTTGCATCCCAGATCACAGCTAATGGTGCCACCATCCGCCTCATCCCCGCCTCCATTTATGCATCATGCTGTTTCTCATCTCACTGCCTTCACACATGCTGTGTACTTGCTTGCAGTAACTGTGCCCTTCTCCTTCACTTGGTGTCCATCAACACTTGGCTCAGTGGTTAACCCCTATGCAAATTTCCCCCTTTGCCTTCCCATGTTTCTGAAGCAGGATGTGGAGCCCCTCCTTTGTGCTCCTTAGCAACTAGGGATACTTCATTGTCATTGGTACTTTCTTGTCCTGTTTTTCCATTAGACCTGGAACTATTTGTGTGCAGGCACGATGTATTATGTACCTGTGTGTTCCTATTGCTAAACACAGAACTCTGTATACACATGATGTCCGGTAAGAGCTAGTTAATGTATTTTATATATTCATAAATTTTAATGTATTATATGGATTCATAAAGCTTCACCTATTTCCTGGCTCTTACATCCTGAATTCAGTCATTCGCTGTGTTCTATCCCTTTATCTTCTTGATTATTGCTTGATCCAGTCTACTTCTCTTCAGTCTAGGACCTTCCTCCCAGTTGAGGCCACCACCATCTCAATGCCCAACCATCCCAACCTCCTGAGTAGTCTTCTGAACACCATTTTTTGTCTCCTGCAATCTGTTCTCCACACTGCAGCCATATGGAGTCTTTCCAGTATAAATTTGCTTATATCCTCCTTTTGCTCAGAACATTCCAGAAGCTTAGCACCACCCTCAGCACAAAGTGCAAGCCCTCAGTGGCAGCTCAGGCAGCCCTCCCTAGCCTCATCTTCCACACTTCTTTTCTGTGGTCCGGGATGCTAAGCAGACAAAACAACTTACTGTTACCTTCAATTGCTGTTTATTTTTCCACCTCCATCCCTTGCTCATGCTGTTAGCTCAACCTGGAATTCCCTCCCTTGTATCCTATCCATCCATATCATCCCCCTGATTTAAGGCTCTACTTCAGTGCCCTCATCGAGGAGGCCTTGGGGAGCCTGGCCACCAATAGATCAATGGCTCGCACCAGGGATATAAGTCTCTGAGAAAGGACAGGGCACTGTCTGGGTGTTTTTTCATGAGATCAGGAGAAGCCTGCACCCAGAGATTTCCTCCTGCACAGATAGATGACTTGGCCAGAATTGCAAGGAGACTTTTAACAAAATGAGTCTCTTAGGTCAGAAAGGATGACAAGGCAGTGGCTAAATAATGTGGGAGTGGAAGGAGCTCCTATGCTCAGAAATATGTCAGGAAAGGCAGAACTTAGTGCAGGGAACATCTCTGGGCAGGATTCAGGGGCTGCTAAGTCAGGGCTCGGGATTCCTAAGAAAGCAGCTTTGTTCTGAATTCGGGGAGGAGGTCAACAAAAGCAGTATTTACGGAGTGCCTACTCAGTGCCAGGTACTGGGTAGGCCTTACAGACATGGAAATGACACAGAGTTGATTCTTGCTCTGTCTCTTCCTTCAAGAAACTTCTGGTCTAGACTGGAAGGGGTTACATCATCAGTAGATCCGTGAGCTGAAAAAGCCTCTGTGTGTCTGGAATTAGGAAGGAGAGAAAGGGTGGGAGGGAGGGAAGGATGGAAACTGGGAAGGGTCAGCAATGTCCCCAAGCCTAGCCTGTGGAGACATGGAGAACCTACTTCTCCCTCCATCTCAAACGCGCAGTGATTCTTTTATTCTACCCAACTTGGGATGATTTAGTGCTGGTAATGCTTTGCACTGTGGAGAGGGGTGGAAGGAAGGGCCATCTTCTGGGTTGCTTCCTCATTTCCTATTTTCTCATACTTCAGAGGTTTGGAGGTTTTGAAACAGCTTATGTGGAATTTCTTGGCCTATACTCTTCTTTTTCTCAATTCCCCTATAATGACTTCAGCTTCTACCCTCAGCCCTGCCTTCTTTCATTGATAGATGTGTCTAGAGGGCCACTCTTGGCTTAGGAGGTGAAAAATGAAACACAGCTTGTCCAAATTACTTGCTTTGTGAGGACCCAAAGTACTTTATTGACCAGGATAGCTATGGCCTTGCTTCTGAGCCTGTCTTCAAGTCATTGTGGCTATGTCGATAACAGTGCCACCAACTTGTTGTCTTAATGGCTGAAGCCGATTGACTGCTTGCTAACCTAATTGATTACTTGATTCCCAACTAGAATCTGTCCCAAATAGCACCTTTAGTGACCACGTGGCTCCCTCTCTGTGCTTTTAGCACAATCACTTCAACCTTCTGTGCTTTGGTTTCCCTATGAAGTCAATAAGTTTGTTGTGAGTAGGTGTGCTGATTTTCAGAGATTACCCAAAGGGTTTAGTGGAGGCTGAGGACAAATGTACCACAGTGAGTAAGACTTACTGGCTCCAAGCTGTTCCTGGAAATCCCTTAAGACCTCCAAGGATAGCAGAGTGGGTGCAAACCATGTGTATGTACAGGCACCTGTGTTTGAACATGAGATTGTCTCTCCCTGGAGTGCTCCCTCCATTGCGTCACTACCTGCTGCCGTGGACTAGGTCACTCTGATCTCAGCCTCCCAATCGGTTCCTCGAGGAAGCCTCCTATGCATGCCTGGATGAGGTCAGGCTTCTTGGGCTTCACTCTGAGCAGCTTGCAAATTTCTTCCTTAGCAGCTACCACAGTTGGTAATATTTATTTGTCTGAATATTTGGTGAATGTCTGTCTCTGCCACTGACAAATTCTATTAAAAGATGAGCACAATTCTTTCACCCCCGGGACCCAGCACAGAGTCCAGAATATGGGATAATCACCTTTCTTTCCAACCCTAGAGTTGCCACTGTAATCCATGCACCTCTTTCTCCCTTTCTCCCCCTTCCTCTTCCACCTTCACTGACATGCGGTTTAAGTTTAGCCACCGGTCACCAGCTCTCTTTTGCCCAGCCTGTTCTATTTTCACTCCCTGCACCCCATTCAGATATGCAGAGGCCATATTCATCTTCCAAAACCATCTGGCTCTAACCATCCTCAGGGGCTCCAGGATCTGCTGAATGGGTATGTCCCTTCTGCTGTTGCTTTCACCCTCACCTCTCTAGCTTCATCTCTACCTCTCTCCACTTTAATGTTTTTGTTTTAGTCAAGCCCTTCTTCCTAAGTACTCTATTCCATGCATCAGTTCCACAATTTTATGCCAATCTAGGTCCACCACCCCTTTCTTGTCTGGCATAAAATGTAATTTCCTTCCAGGAGTTTTCCCTGATTAAACCCACTCTCTTCAGACATCTTCTGGTTCAATTTGTCAAACACAGTTCTCCCTAACAGATTTAATGCAGCTACAGTGAGGTGTCTACCATCATTTAAATTTTATTTAACAATATTGCTGAGCACTGACAGAGTGTCAGACACTGTGCTGGGCCCTGAGGATATGCTATGACCATGACTGATACAGTCCTTTCCCCATGGAATCCACAGTCCTGTGGGGCAGCCAGACGTGGGCCAAGTAACTTCAAGTGTGATGACTACTTCCAAAGGGCGAGAGCAGAGTGCTCAGGGAGCTGACCCAGCCTCAGGTCAAGGAAGGCCTCCTTGAGGAAGGGTCATCTGGACTGTAATCTAAGGCTAAGTAGGAGTTAAGCTGGCCAGGGGGTAGGAAAAGGGCAGGATAAGAAGGAGTTCTGGGCAGAGAGATGGCCTCAGGAAACAGAAGCAAAGGAGACTTTGAGAAGTCATTTTTCCGTCTGGAAACTGGTGGCACCTTTGCCCAAGTTCTTGTTCTGCATCCAGGAAGAATGAGGTATGCAGACAAGTGGAAGGTGAACAAGATGAAGAGCAACTTTATTGAGTGTTACAACAGCTCAGAGGAGACCTGCAGGGGGTAGCTCCTCTCTGCAGGCAGGTCATTCTGCTGTCTCTGCAGCTCTCAGCAGACAAAGTAGCTTCTCTCTGCAGCTGGTCATCCTCTGCCTAATCTTCCCAGGTTTTTGTGGACCTCAGAGGGGAGAAAATGTGTACTGATTGGTCCATGGGCAGCCATGAGCAGGCTGGAAAAGGCACCACAAGTCCCCACTCTGGTCCATGGAACTGGCAGCCCAGATTCCAGCCTTCAGGCCCTCCCTGGCCTGAAGGTGGGGCCTTACTGGGGACCCGGTCCCTTCTGCCCAGGAATCTGTCTGCCTTCTATTGCTGTTTACAGTGCCCTAGCTGGGCCCTGAGTTTGCTGTTCACAGTGCCCTAGCTGGGCCCTGAGTTTGCTGTTCACAGTGCCCTAGCTGGGCCCTGACTAATATCAGAGCAGGCACCAACAGCAGGGACAAGCCAGGCAGCAGGAGCAGGTGCTTCTGTTTCTGAGACTGCAAGGGCAGGAGGGCCTTCCCAGGCCCCCAAGAGTGCAGGGATGCCTGAGGCTGCAGCTGCCAGTTTGGGCAGTTGCAGCTGTACCATGGAGGGCAGGGGGCTACTACAGCTGCACCAGGGAGTGCATGGGTCCTGCCTGCTCTGGCACCACCCTCCCCCCGACCAAGAGCACACAGAGGTTTGAATCTGTAACCACAACTTGGGTGACTGCAGCTCCACCCAGGAGAGTGTGGCTCCTGCCTGCTCCATGGAGTGGGAGGCCGGGGTCTACAGTGAGGACACCTGGGGAGCTCCCACCCCAACTTGGAAGGAGCAGGGCTCCCAATTGTCACTGACTCCTGCCAGCTCCACATAGTGTGCAGCCCCAGCAGGGCCTCCCTGCTGCAGCCAGTGTGATGGCAGCGGCAGGCCATCTGAAGTGGTAGCTGCCATCAGTAGGAAAGGGAGACAGGGACCAGAACATGCAGAACCTTTAGGCCATAAGAAGGAGTTTGAATTTTATTCCAAGGAAAAGTGAAATGATAAGACAAGCCTTCCATTTTTAAAAGGTTACTGTGATTGCCATGAGGTGAACAGGTTGCCGATGGGCAAGAACAGAAGCAGAGAGATTAGTGAGGAATCATTGATTTATTGCTCCTCAGCTCCAAGCTTATCCTTCTTGCTTGTTCTGTGAAATTGGATCTGGGCCCTTTAAATATTTTTTCCTTGTCCCTGCTCGCTGAAGTTCTGTCAGGAGAGGGCACTGAGGAGACATTGCCAGAGGGAATGGGTTTTTCCTCCTTGTTCTGGTGTGCTGCCTCAGCAGGCTCTTGGTGGCCCTTGCAGATGGCTTCTCTGTATCTCACCTCTGTAGCACACATAGATTTCCAGTACCTGGCTTCTGCAAGGCATATGACTTCTCCATGATCCAGTACCTGCAGCAAACATGGCTTTTCTAGCATCTGACTCCTAAAGCATGTGTGGCTTCCCCAGTGCCCAGCTCCCACAGCATGACTGGCTTCTCTTGCAGTACTTGTGGCTTTTTTATAACTCAGATCCTGCAGTGGACAGTGATCAGCAGTGCCCAGCGGCCAGCATCTTCCTCTGGCACCCAATTTGGGCGCTTTTGATGGGACACCTCCCAGTGAACAGCTTTCCTTAGCATCCTAGAGGGCAGTTTCTGACCAGTTCCAGAGAATGGATGTCCAGCAAGTTTACCACCACTTGATGAAAACAAGATGTGCGTCCCAGCCCTGGGGGATACAAGAGAGCTTTTATTTATTTCTCCTATTTAAAAAACATTTTTCACTATGGGACGTTTCAAACATGTATATAAGTAGAATAATATAATAAACTCTTTATACCCATCACTCAGCTTCAACATTTATTGTCATGTGCCCAACTTACTTTTATCTATAAACCTCTCCAATCCCCTATCCTCCCATTGTTTTAAAGCAAATACAAAATACATAATTTTATCCCTAAATAATTCAGTATATATCTTTAAAATACTAGGGCTCTTTTTTTCCCTTAAGCTACAGTACCTTTATCCCATCTAAAAATGATTTCTTAATTATAATAAAATATTTACTTAATATTCAAGTTTCCATGATTGTCTCATAAATGTCACTCAGTAATTGGATCCAAAATGTCATTTAATAATACAGATCCAAAAGATCCACGCATTGTATTTGTTTTACTTATTTGTTTTAATCTCCAGGTTTAATCAGCCTGTTTTAATCTCCAGGTTTCCTCTCTCCATCCCCCATTTTTCTTGCTACTTATTTGTTGAAGAAACCTGGTCGTTTGTCCTTTAGAATATTCCACAGTCCAGATATTGCTAGTTGCATTCCCATAGTGTCATTTAACATAAGCTTTCACTCCTGAATTTTCTGTAAACTAATAGTTATATAGAGAGGCTTGACCAGATATAGATTTGAATGTTGTAGTGCAAAGCACTTCATAGGTACACATACCACAGGTGTTTGTATTATATCAAACTGAGGGGAAGATTGGGGCAGGGTGTATATTTTTTGTGATGTTGAAATTGCTTCCTGGGTTTAGGCATTGTCAGTCTCACACATCCACAATAAAGTTGCCTGAGAGCCTTTCACCTAATGATTCTATTAATAGCAGCCATTGTTGATCATTGTGTGCATTCTTATTTCATTGGAAGCTACAAAATACTGATATAACAATTCTGTCATTCCTTCTACATTTGTTAGCTGGAATTCTTTATGAAGAAGATCTTCCCAGTATGTTTTTTCAGAATATGTTGGTTTCCTGACATCTTCCAAAGGTGATATATGAACACACGCTTTTGATTTGTTTAAATCTATTGTAGTTATTTGTACTTATCTTTTCTTTAGTCAGAGGGAGCCCCTCTGTGTTGGTTTCCGTGCCCTTTTGAGAGGAACCCGGTTGGATTTTGTTTTGCTTTGTTTTCTTTTTAAAGTATTATCTGTATACAATAACCTCATTGTCTTTGATAGATGCATTGCTTTTTTTCAGCTTTATTGAAATATAATTGACAAATAAAAATTGTATACATTTATGGTGTACAATGTGATAATTTGATATACATATACATTATGAAATTATTACTATAATCAAACTAACATATACATCACCACATACACTTATCTTCTGTGTGTGTGTGTGTGTGTTGTCAGAACATTTAAAATCTATTCTTTTGGCAATTTTCAAGTATATAATACATTGTTATTAACTGTGATCACCATGTTGTACAATATATCTGAACTTATTCCTCCTGTCTAACTTTTATACCCTTTGACCAGCATCTCCCCATTCCCCCCACCCTCCACCAGCCCCTGGTAACCACCATTCTACTCTATGCTTCTGTGAGTTAAACTTTTTTAGATTCTACATATATGTGAGATCATGTGGTATTTGTCTTTCTGTGCCTGACTTGTTTTGTTTAGTATAATGTCCTCCAGGTCATCTGTGGTTGTGGCAAATGACAGGATTCCCTTCTTTTTAAAGGCTGAAGTGTATTCCATTTTGTGTGTGTGTGCATGCGTGTGTGTTTATGTATATATCTCATATTTTCTTTATACATTCATCCATTGATTGGCACTTAGGTTGATTCACATTCTATTGTGAATAATGCTGCAATAAACATGCATGAGAGATATATCTCTAATGCACTGATTTCCTTTCTTTTGGGTATATACCAAGTAGTGAGATTGCTGGATCATATGGTAGTTTTATTTTTAGTTTTTTTGAGGAATCTCCATATTGTTTCCCATAATGGCTATACGAATTTATATTCACAACAGGGTTTTTCACTGGGTACTCTATGACACTCTTAGGGGTTCCTTATATCTGTGATTCCTATGTTCTTTAGAGTTATTTTTACTCATTCCTAGCCAATCACTTATTAATCCAGCCACTTGTTATAATTAATAATTCTTTTATAAAATAGCTTTATTAAAGTAAAATTTACATACAACAAAACTAGTTTTCAGTGTACAGTTCAATGATTTTAAAACAAGTTTACAAAGTTATGAAGCCATCTCCATAATCTAAGAAACATTGTGCCCATGAGAAGTCACTCATCCCCATCCCTAGCCCTGGACAGCCACTAAGCTACTTTCTGTCTCTATAGATTAGCCTTTTCTGGACATTTCTAGAATATGTGTTCCTCTGTGTCTGGCTTCTTTCACTGAGAGCATTTTTTTAATAAACTGTAATAAAATATGTATAAGCTAAAAATGTACCATCTTAACCATTTTAAGTATATAATTCAGTAGTGTTAAGTATGGTCAAATTGTTGTGTTAGAGCTCTCTTGATCTTTTTCGTCTTACAAAACTGCCAGTTAATAATTATTTATATTAAACTTTCCTGTTTAAATGATTGTGTAGTTTCACTGTCCTGATTGGATTTAGACTGTACAGAAGTATACAGTGTCCCAGGAAAGAGATAGTGGAGCTTGGACTAGGAACAGCAGTGGAATTGGAGAGAAGGAAGCAGATGCAGGATTTTTGGACACTGATGAATTGGATAGAAGGGTAAAGGAAAGAGAAGAATTGATAATAACTCCTAGTATTCTGACTTGGGCACTGGGTGAGGGTAGTACCCTTCATTGATGGGGAAGAGCACTTATTTGGCAACAGAATGTGTGAACAACAGAATGTGCGAATGAAAGGATGCATCCTTATCAAATTTTCCTTTGCTTCTGGATAATTAGTGTTGTGGGCCTTGGGCATCTTCTACATCACTGGCTGTCAACACTGGCTGTACATCAGAATCACCAGGGAGCTTTTAACATCTATGGATGTCCTGAATCTATCCCAGATCAATTCAATCAAAACATTAGAAGATAGAGTCTATGCACTGATAATTTTAAAGAGCTTTCCAGATGATCATAATGTGCATCCAGTTTTAAGATCCATAGAAGTAGATGTACAATTAGAGCCTATAATCAAACTGAAAGTATTTAAGGTGGGGGCCTATCGGATGACTTGCATAATTAGTAAAGGTAAGCTAGTTAAGACAACATTAGAAGCTATCAAATTAGAGGGTAAAGATGGTCAGAAATGAATATATTTATTAGGTGGTAGAGCTCTTACTATGCCTTGGGTGCAATCTTTGTGCTTCGGTTCATGTCAGGTGCTTTATACTTGTCATCTACTGTATCACACAGGGTTCTCCAGAGAAACAAAACCAACAGGATATGTGTGTGTGTGTGTGTGTGTGTGTGTGTGTGTGTAAGGAGAGACGTTAGGAAATTGGCTAATGTGATTGTGAGGACTGGCAAATCCATAGCGAAGGCTGGCAGGATGGAAACCCAGGCAGAGTTTCTATGTTGGAGACTAGAAAGTAGAATTCCATCTTATTTGGGGTACTTCAGTTTTTCTCTTAAGGCTTTCAACTGAGTGGATGAGGCTCACTCACAATATGGAGGATAATCTACTCTATTCAAAGTCTATTCACTGTAAATGTTAACCACATATGAAAAAAATAAACCTCACAGCAACAGTTAGACAGGTGTTTGCTCAAAAACAGGGCACCATAGCCTAGCCAGGCTGACACATAAAATCCACCATCACATCTACTTTGTTTTCACCACCTTGTATGGAAGATATCATTGTGTCTGCAATGCAGAGAAAACTAAGGCTCAGCAAAGCCAATTAATTCATCCCAAATCACCCAGCTAGTGGATGAATGACGGGCTAGAATGAAAACCCAAGTCTCTGGGATGTCACAGTCTCTCTTGAGACCAGAGAAACCAAAAATCTATTTCACCCATTCTCCTGAGCCTTAGGCTGTCTTGAGCTTTGAGTAGGGCCTTTAGCAGTACTCTTCTTGCTTCAGTCAGAGGGACACTAGGCTATATTTTCTCTTTTTCTTTTTTGTATGCTCCTTCCCTATGGATCTATGAAGCCAGTCATTCTTTGCCCTTTGTGAGGGTACAGAGTCTTCACAAGAACTTGTCCAGAAGGTAGCCTTCCTTCCTGAACCAGAGGCTAATCTCTACCTCTCCCACTTCCCAGTAAGAAGTCAGGCTTTTGCTAATACCTTGAGAAAAAAAAATTGTTTGTGTCTCTTGGTTCTGCTCTGAGAAGCAGAGAGGCAGATATCATCCCCAGATCTCATGTATATACCACACTGGTATCTTTTTGGCAGGACTTGACATGTCTCTGCTCTCCTTTCCAAAGGGCTTTTACCTCTCCTCCTTCAGGGAAGCCTGGAATCTGAAGTTCTATATTTAGAATGACTCTAGATGTATCCTTCAAGTACCAACTTGCTTGTGCAGTGATAAATGTTATAAGTGATTATTGCAAAAGGAAAACAAATTTCCGTTTGCCATCTAATGGGACACATTTCTATAATCCCTGCCTCTGGCACAATGGTTTCTGTAACAGCTGTTTGTTCAGGTATGTGGTATGAGTGATCATTTCCTCAGTAGGAGAACTGACTCCCTATAGCAGCCTGTAGGCCATTCAGGGTCCCTGAGAGATGCTGGGAAAAGCTGAAGCCTGAGCAAGGAAAAGGATGGTGGCACGTGCTCTTTGAGCTGAGTTGTAAATCTGGCCACTTCCCAGACAGACTGAAAATTTCCTAATTCCTGCTCTAGCTGTCCCTAGGGTTTAATTCTCCCAAATCAGCTCACCAGGACACACGGGGGCTATAGGCATGGAGGTTTTCCAGCTGTATCAGAAATTTCATTCCATTTTAACAAACATTCCCTGAACACACACAGCACCTGGAACAGTTCTATGTACCACGAACACAGGGAGACTGCTACCCCGAAGGAGTTTATAGAGAGGAGGCATGAATGCAGGAAGGGGCAAAAGAGAGTGAGGGAAAGCTGCCTGCATGGTATGTTGCTTGAAGTAAATATTGAAGCAGGGCACAGTGAAGAGTCTCAAAAAGGACATTCCAAGAAGAGGGATCAGCTCAATGGTGTGCTGGTAAATATTCGACAATCAGCTCTCTGGAAAAAAAAGAAAGAAACCTTTGATGTGTAGTGTTTTCCAATTTCCATGCTGTAAATAATCCCACAATGGCCCATTTTAAGCTACTAACTTGGCATCAGCTGAATGCACAATTGGGAAGAGATGCATACATTAAGCTGTCAGGACCTGTTATGAGTTGGCTCCAGCACACACCACTGGATCAGCCCCCACAAAGGCTGAAAGTAGCCTCTCTGGGCTGCAGGGTGGTCCTAGAGGCTAAAGAATTGGGACTTGGGCTGGTGGGTGACAGTGCTGGAACAGTCAGCAGAACCAGGTCCGGAAAGGTTGGCAGGTTATGTAGGAAACTATGCTGCAGGCAGTGAAAGACCACTGAAGGGTTTTAAACAAGAGAGAGAAACAATCAAAACAATATTTTAGAAACATCTAGTTGGTGCTTACAATCAAAATTTTTGGTTACCTGTCCTATCAATAAAATATTTTTGAAAATATATACCTACAGCGTATAAACATGTACAACTGAGCTAGATACACTGTGTACAAAATACAACTAAATATAAAGGGAAATGACCTAAACAAAGTTGAATGAATGTTTACGTGTTTTTAGCCTGCATCCTAGTGGGTCACCTTAAGCACTTCATAACACTTGTGTGGCTGGTGGGGTTGAGGCTGGAGGCTGGGTGAACTGTTGGTTTGTAATTCAGGTGTGAGATAACACTGGCCTAGACTTAGGAAGTAGAGAAGTAAGATTTGAACCTCTTCATGTGACAAAATCCACAGGACCCAGTGACGGAAGGGTCGGAGGATGTGGAAGAGGGAGGCACGACTCACTGAGATGGAGAACACCAAGGAGCAGTCAGAATCTTTTTCAGGTAGAGGGGAGGGGTGATGACTCATGATAGTGACCATAAACTAGACAGTAAGTAGCCACCATGTGTACAGCATCGTCCAAGGCAGCTGTAGCCAGCAAGAGGCTTCAGACTTGCCTTTATTTTCCTCAGTAGTTATTTACTGTAACAACAATATTATGACACCATTAGACAACATTACAGGATGTTTACAAACAAAAAAAATCACCCGTAATCCCTGCATCCTAGTCCATAAGAGCTCATTTTCTATCCCACATTGCCTCCAAGGCCTTGGTCACAGGTGTGCATTTATTTTTAGATTGCTATAATTACAGTATATTTACAGTCTTATAATTGGTCTTTTCACTTACAATCGGATTTGTAAGCCTTTTCTATTTCACAACATTGTCTTCATAATAATCATTTTTAATGGCTGCATAATATTCCTTGGAGATGATGTGCAACAATTTCTCTTAACCCTGTTCATATTGTCTAACATCTAGATTGTGTCCAATTTTTTGCTATTACAGATAAAGTGACAACAAATTACTTTGTGTCTGGGTTCTAATTTTGGCTGACCCTAACTTACTCTGAAGTAAAGGGCTGCCCTAGTTCTCTCCTCTTAAAAGGAAGCATTATGCAAGCATGGTTTCCTGTTGAGGGGCCAGAACAACCTACTAGATCCCCATCTCTTGGGGCCTGAGCCATCATTTTGAGAAATTACTTTGCATAAAAAAAGGGAGAGAAGGTGGCACTGCAGTCAGTCCTGGTTCCGGGAATGACAGGTCTGGGGCAGGAGCAGTCTCCCTCTACCTTATCCCAAGTGAGTGGGAATATGATGGTTGGTTCTTGACACAGCCTCTGTTTCTACAGAGTCAAAGTGGCCATGTAATTAGAGAAGAGGGAGGGGTTGACTATACGCATACCTGGATTTCCATCCCAGCTCTGATATAATGATAATAATAATAGTAGTAATAAGAATAAGAATAATTTTATTGAGTATCTATTATATGACAGAAAATGTATTCAGTAATGGTGATAAGGCAGTCAACAAAACAGACAAAAATCCCTGTTCTCATAAAGATAGACAACAAAGAAATAAAAGCATGTGGAATATCAGATGTACTTGCAATAGAGAAAAAAATAAAGCATGAGGTAGGGTTGGAGGGGCACTACAATTTTAGACAGGATGGTGAGAAAAGGCCCCACTGAGCAAAGCTCTGAAGGAAGTGAGGGAGACAGCCATGTGGCAAGCTGGGCAAAGAGCCTTGCAAGCCAAAGGGGCAACATGAGGTGCATTGTGACTGTAGATGTTAAACAGATACATCTCGGCTCATAGGCATCCTCGCGTCTCCACTCATTAAGTGCAGATAAACATGAGGAGAAGGAGCCTGGATGACCAGGTTTTGTCAGTACACTGCTTAGAACTGCAAAACCTCAGGTCTTGCAAATCACCAACTGAGGAATTCACCAGTAGTCACCCAATGTAAGTTACGTTATATAGCAGGATATTTTTAACATGCTTGCTCTGTGACCTTGAGCCAGCCATCTGCCCTCTTTGGGTCTCTTTTTTTCATCTATGAAATGAGTATATAATTGTTTCTATCAAGATAGAAACCCGCTCAGCTGGGGGGATCTCTGTGAGGCCTCTGTGAAACAATGACAATGGAAGCATTTTGTACACAGCTCTCTGAAAATAGCAGGGATTGTTCCTATTAGCCTGAAAGAAGTTCCAGCTCTGGGCAAGTCAAGTGGTTCTCTTCCCAGTAGCTCAGCAACCAGAAGATCACACAGAAGCCTCAGCGCATAAGCAAAGGTTGGTGACACTGCTCAGGGTTGGAGAGGGGAGCAGGAACTTTGTGTGCCCACCTTGGTTTCATGCATGCAAAGGGCTGAGATGTAGGCTTTGGAAGTACACTTTGGGAGTACCCATTAGATGTCCTGCATTAGTTTTCCATTGTAGTGAAACAAATTTAGCTGCTATAAACGATACCCATTTATTCTCTCATAGTTCCCATGTGTCAGTAATCTGGGTGTGGCTTAACTGGGTCCTCTTTTTGAGGTCTCACAAATCAAGATATGTGCTGAGCTGAGTTGTCATCTGAGTTTCTAGGGGGAATCGACTACCAAGTACATTCAGGTTGTTGGTGCAGTGTAGTTCCTTGCAGTTTTAGGACTGAGGTCACAGTTTCCTGGCTGGGTGTCAGCTGAGGGCTGCTCTCAGCTTCTAGAAGTCACTCTTTGGTTCTTGCACATGAGCCCTTTTAGCTCCAAAGCCAGCAAGAATGCATCAAATCTATGAATCTCTTTGACATTCTCTTGTGCTACCAGTCAGAGAAAACACCAGCTCAGATAATCTCCATATCTTAAAGTCAACTGACTTGAAAGTTTACATCTGAAAAAATGTCTTTATACCAGTATATAGATCAATGTATGATTGAATAGCCAGGGTACAGATATCTTGGGGAACTATCTTTAGAATTTTGCCCACCACGTGTCCCAACTGTTATTAGAATCATGTCAATAATTTCTCTTGTGGGCTACTTTAAGTCCAATTAAATGAAACAAAAATCACTTCTCATGATACTAAAAGTCACTGGCTTCCTGATAAACAAACAAGGGAAACAATACATTCCTCCTTTTATTGTTGTTGTATTTTTTTTCTCTGGTGGCCTGGCCAAGGCTAAGCCCTGGGTACAGGTACTTGGTATGTCCAGAAGGAGTTTCAACTCAAGCTGTTAATCATCATCAATAGGGAAGAGTTCATTTCTCAGGCAGGAAATCAGAAGTCCAAGACAGCCCCCAGGAAGGTGGTGGGAGACATTCTTTCAAGACAGGACAAACCAAAGGCCAACTGGGCCAAGATCTTCCTGGCAAAATACCAGTAAGAGATTTTATGTGAAAATGCATCTAGAAGAGTTCTTCCAAATGGAAGATTGGATCACCCAGGGAACAAACAGTACTGGACTAGGCAGGCAGGAACCATCTGGCAGCTGTTATTCTCTCCCTTCCTCTTCTCTTTCTTTATATCTTTTTCATTTGTATCTGAGTTGAGTTAACTGCTGCTCTTAAGAGACAAGAGTGGACAATATCCTTTTTATGTACAGTACCATTAAAGATCCACTAGTCCAAATCATTTAACAGATGAGGAAGCCTTTCCCGGTCTCAGTTTCTTCACTTGTCTAAAGAATGGCAGACTCAGAAGCAAAACTGCAAGTCTGGTTCCTCGTTCTTTAGGGATGGTGTTATGAGAAAGCTGGTGCTATAACAAAAGGCTGAAAGCCAGAGAGTAAACAGATGTCTTGATTTTTTTTAATGCTACACTGGACTCTAAGAAAATGGAATAGGCCAATGACTATGTAAGGTTGTAGTGATGGTTGAAAGCTCACTTTCCTGCATAAGGTCTTGTTCGAGAAAGTCTTATAGGTCAATAGTCATATCAAATTTTTCATGAAAAGATAATCTTTTTCCTCTATAAGTTATTCCAGGGATCAGAAAAAGTGGGAATGTGGGAATGTGCCCACTCAAGTAACAGAGCTACTGTAATATTGATATTAAAAGTGGAGAAGAATAACATAAGAAAAGATTTACAGGACACCTATAATAAACAAAATATTAACTACATCTAAACAAAACATTAACTAAATCTAAAGATGTATTAAAACAAAACAGCAACAAAAAAATTACGTCATGACCAAGTAGAGTTTATCCTCAGGATGCAAGAATAGTTAAGCATCAGGAAATCTGTAAATATCATCTATTATATTAATGCACTCAGAGAAAAAATGAAAAAAAATTTGTATAGATGCATAAAACACATTTAATAAAGTTTAACACTATTTGTGATAAAAATTTAAAATTCTTTATAAAGGGGTCTCCTTCACCTGTATCAATACTACCCATTAAAAACAGCAGATATCATACCTAGTAGAGGAGAAACTTTAGAAGCGTTCCTTTCAACATAGGAAACAAGATGAGGATGCTGCCATCACATCCCAGATTAGTATAGTAAGTCCTAGAAAGAAATAAGAAGTATACAGGTTGTTAAGGAAGAAACAAAATGGGCATATTTGAAAATTATGTTATTGTTTACATGGAAAGCCGAGAGAATTAGACAACCTGTTAGAACTAATGAGAGTCGAGCACATTTGCTAGATAGATCAATATTCTAATATCAATAGTATCTTCTACACCAGCAATAACCAATTATTAATGGGAAATACGAAGGCACCAATCTGGGACTCGATAAATGAAGTGTGAAAGATAAAAATGATGGAGATATGTAGCAGTGAAAGGAGAGAACAATGAACATGGGTAAAGCTGACAATGATCACATGTAGTGACAAGAATAGGGTGTAATCAGATCATGCTACTGGCTACCATTTATTGTGTACCATATTCTGCATGCTGTTCTAAGTGCTACCCAAGTAATCCTCATCACAACCCTATGAGGTAGGTATTAAAATGATTCATTCTTTATAGGTAAAAAAATGAAGGTTCTGAGAAGTTAAACAGCTTGCTTGAAGTAACCCATCTAGTGAATTGTGAAGGGAGGATCCAAATCCAGACAGCTCGACTGCAAAGGCTGTGCTTTTAACCATTGTGCTAGGATCCAGTACTGCTTTTGTGGCAGGGGTATGAGGTGGCTGGACTAAATGCCGCACCTTACTATTTGTAAAACACCTTCTCATTTAAGATCTTATGGGGTCCTCATGAAGCATTTACAGATGAGAAAAAGGGAACTCGCAGATAAACAACTTGTCCAAGGAAATAAAAGAGCCAGGCCAAGCACTCTGATCCTTTGACTTCTGCCTCAGCACTTTGCCCACTACACCAAAGGCAGGGTCAGAGAGGGCATGACAAGGCTGGAAACCATGGTTGCCATCTATCTACTGTGAAGCACCTATTTTTTGTTTTGTTTAATTTTTTAAATTATCTTTTTAGATTTCCAAAGAGCATGGACCAATACTCTGGTAAAATACAATAAAACAGAATTACTGGAAGAATGAGAATAAAGACATAATTATTTTTAAATTATTTTTTGTTATTAAATTTAATAGGCATTATCAACTTGCTATAAAAGTTTAGAAACACTCTGCACTTTTGTTCTTACTTCCTTGCAGACTGGCACAGATTCATGGACCTCCTAAGTAGCACTGTTCTAGGTTTGTACATCCTTTCAGCTTTCTATCCCTGTTGCTTTCCTCACATGCTCTCAGAAATACAGCAGGGAAGCCTCCCTCCTCCCGGACTTATCTGAGAGATCATCACCCACTAAGGAGATGGTTACTGTCAGGATGCAGGGTACAGCTAGAAAAGAGGGTGCAGATCCCCAAGGCTCAGCAGGCTTCTTGGCCCCTGTCCTAGCGTACCCTTGTGCTGGGGTCTGATGTGTGGAGCGCAGGGGTTGGGAGAGTGGAGACCACCTGGAGAAGTTAGAAAAAGTAACAGAAGGAAGAAAGTCAGTTGCTGGTTGATTATAGTGAGAGGGAACATAGTTGTCCAACAGAGATGCCTTTCCACAACTCTGACCCTGAAGGATTTATCTGTGAATAACTACCTGTCATTTACCTGACTGGTTCTTGGGAAAAAGAATCAGGAATGAGCTCTTTGCCTGGTGGTCTCTCTTCCAGCGGGCTTTCTTTTTTTTTTTTTTTTTTTTTTCCAGATGAACCTATGACTTTGTTGTGGGCTCTCCTTCACCAAGATCAGGGCACTGGGTATAGATTAAGGGCAAGGCCCACATCACAGGTGTGTGATTAGTGTAGTTCCACAAAGCCCTGTGCTCAGAAGAGTCCCATGCTGGGTTTAATGCTCTACTGTTGTTATCTTGAGATTCTCAATAATTTGAAGAAGGGGCCCTGCGTTTTCATTTTGTACTGGGTTCCACAAATTATGTAGCCATTACTGATTTGGAGTTTGTGCCCAACAAGGCAACCCACAGAGTGCCACCATGGGAGACATTGAGTAAGTGACAATCAGGCTGGATTTCCTCCTACACAACAGAACAAAAATGCCGAATCCCCCATGGAGCAGAAGAGAAATTGGCGGTCACTGTGAATCACATATTTTTCCTTGTAAGTCAGACAACATCATTTGTGTTGATTGGGGGATAAAACTGTATTGGGAATACCTAATGAGATGTTAAGATCTGCTTGTTTCCAAGCTGAAGTGAATCAAATACCGTGGTCTTATTTCCCCTGATGAGATTTTAGTGACCTCTGGAGAAAGATTAATTAACAAAGAGAGTTGCTTTGTGTGGATTACCTCTTTTAATCCTTATGCCTCTTCAAGGTAAATATCATTAGTCCCATTTTGCAAACAAAGAAACTGAGGCATGGAACAGTTCAGTGGTTCAAAGCCAATTCTTTCACACACTATACCGCTTGCCTCTATGATGTCCTGGGCTCTATGTGGAAGTGGTGGTAGGAGAGAGGGAGTGGTGCCTCCAAATATCAGCACCAGCCTCTTAGCAGCGAACTCGGGCGAGAGAGACACCACGGGGACTGTCATCAGCTAGGAATCCACACCTCTGGGACTGAGAAAAGGTGTGGGGTGCTGGGAATTTGAAGCGGGGACAACCTCCATTCATATCACACATACACATGTTTTCTCGGCATGGCCAGCCACCTTCCTGCTGCTGAGCAGACCTGTTGAGTGCCCTCTCCTCTGCCCTTTCCCTCTGAATCTACTTGGCCTGTCACCTTCTCTCTTCTTAGCCTGGTGGAATCAAAGAAGATTTCTCTCACTTCCTCCACAAGAGCTACACATTCGATCCTGTGCTTCTGGTTCCCTCTGAGTTCTTCTGAGTGAGCTGCTGCCAGGCAGTGCTGGGACAAAGGTGCTTGGAGAAGGAATAGGTGGAAGGCAGTATGGGAGGGGCTACAGGGCAAGAAGGAGGCAACTAATACTCCAGAGCTCTACCCTGCTCCTCGCTAGAAATGGAGATGTGCAAATGTCCTGTTTCCATGTGGCCTGGAAATTTGTCACCTCTGATCCAACCACCCAGAGTAATGTTTAGAACTAAAGATAACAATAATGTCTAGGATCTAGGAATGATTATGTGTAATTTGTTGGTGAGTGTATGTGGAGTAAATCAAGTAAACCCTCAGACTGATCCACCATACCTTTTGGCAATTTGTCTGAGATTCTCCTCCCTGCAATTGCATATTTGTCAAAGCATTTGCTTTTTATCGGCCTCTGATGTTGATACTCCTGTGTCCCACCCAGACTTTCCCTATCAGTTGTCCCTTCTTTCCAGAATTTTCTCTTCCTTTCTCCTGCTCTTTCTCCTAAGCCTGTAACCGTTTTTTCTCCCTTATCTTATAAAGAAAACTCCACTTTTTGTGAAGCTTGCCTCTCTCCACGTGATTGAAATTTTGCAAGAGTAGGTCTATACGTGATGCCTCCTGTGCCCTCTTGCAACTTTTTAAGACCTTAGAATCTGCTCTCATCCCCACTTCCCCCAGGGTTGTTCATGACTCCCTCATTGTCAACATGCCAAGCTTCATTCTGCAGAATTTGTTTAGCCTCATGTTCTAGTTTTTCCTAGAGCCACTCTTATTCCTTAGCTCCCATTGTGCAGCAAGCTGCTTGTTCACATATCCTTCTTGGACAACTTCTTGCTTTCTCTTAGAGACCACACCTACATCCCAGCTTCAGCCGTTATCTCTGTGGTAAAATCAAGAATCTGTTTCAGTCCAATTCTCTTTCCTAAGCTCCAGAGTCAGACATAGATATACTCGAGAATCTCCACTTGCATATCCCACAACCACCTATCTGGGTCAAATGGAACTTCTCATGTTCACACTCCTCTGAAATAATTCAAAGCGTTCTTTATTTCAGGAACAAACACTATCATTAGTCTATTTTCTGAAGCCAGACATTTGGAATTCATTTTTGATTCTTAACCAGTCCCAAAGTTGTCTCCCCTTCTCACTTTCCACACTCTTCCTGCATGATCTAATCTATTCCTTTGGCCTTAACCATCCCGAATCAATTTTCAGCCCAGACCTAATTTCAAGCCTCCAGATTCATGTAACCAATGCCTAGTAGACATCTTCAGTTGGACAGCCTACCAGCATCCTGAATTCATCATATCTAACCCTTATCTCATGTTCTCTTCTACACAGGTCCCCTGCCCTGTCCTACTCTATTGTCCTCTGACTTTGTAAATGACATTATTAACCAACCAGATTTCTTCACAGACACCTGGAAGATTCTTCTTCCACCAACATCTAACCCACTACCAAGACGTGCCAATTCTACCATTAGGATATATCTTATGGGCTCCCAGAAGTTCACATGTACCCAATGTTAAGAATTTCTGGTCAAGAGGCTAATCAATGTGACACAAATATCTATCTCTAATAATTTAGGCTTCCTTCTTGTGCTCTAGGCCTATTGTCCAACTGCATCTTGAACACTTTCATTTGACTGTTCCTCAGGCTTCTTAACATATCTACCACCAAACCCATCACCCTTTTCCCCTTGATCTTTCTTGCTTCTCTCTCTCTCTCTCTCTCATAATGGCGCCACTATACTCTTGTTATCCCATTCTAAAAACCTCTTGAGTATCTCTGACTAGCTCACTCTCATCTTTCCCGTTAAGTCTGTTTTGTTGATTCAGCCTCCCTGCAGCACTCACATTCAGGTTTGCCTTAGCTTTTGTCTCCCTACTGTCCAACTCCGGTCTATCAGTACCTCTGGCTTCTTCAATGATCTGATTGCCCCAAGGCTCTATGATCTCTCTGATCTCACTTCCAAATTCATCTCTTGAGCCCAGCTGTCATCATAACACAAGTCTGCTCAAAAACCATCCATGTCTCCTCCTCTTACCCACACAATAAAATCCCAATGGACATTCAAAACCTTGCTCAAGGGTTAAGTCTTATTTCCACCAACTCCCTCAACATATCCTCTGCTTTAGAAAATTAAGACTCTTTACTAATCTTCAAATATACTTTGTGTTTTCTACCCATGGATCACACTTGAAGCATTCTCTTTTTATCTACCTTTGTCAAACAAAATCCTACCCCTCCTTCAAGACCTCAGACCAGGGTGGCTCTTTCATAAGTTTTCACTGAACAGAGCCCATCACTACTTGATCTTTGCACTGTCTCCCAGCAACCCAGTGCCTCCCATATTTTATAGCAATTGTTTGGTACTGTGTCTTTTTCCACCTTTGGGTTTTGAGCTCCATAAAGGCAAGATAATGTCTTAGTTCTCTCTGTATTCCCAGGCCTTGATGCATAGTAAATGCTCAGGAAACTCACTGAATGGACCCCTGCATGCAGCCTTTCTGCCAGAATTAGGTACTTCCTCTTTTGGATTCTTGTATCTAATATAAGCATTTGTGAAAATGCTTATCTCCCGAAGTTGACCATAAGCCACGTGAGGGTGTAGTCAATGTCATCTGTCTCTTGCTACCGCCACACATAGTGAACTCTCAAGCAGTGTGTATTGAATGAAAGGAGTGTGGTTCAAGTTGGCTAACTATATGAAAGTTAATCATTTTCTTTGAACACTGAAGGTACTTTTGGAGAAAATCTATAAAATCAGCTAAAGCCCTAAGTCACCATGGAGCTATGGGTGGTACAGAGTGAGGGAAAGAGGGAGGGAGGGAGAGAGGGAGGGGTTCTGTCAGTGTATGAGCATATAAGAAGGATGGGAACAAACAAATGAAGGAGTGAATGAATGTGTGATAGAGTAAGTTAACTAATTTAATGAACAAGCAAATGTGTGATTGAGTGAATAAGCAAATGAATACATGAACAGATTCTTTCTCCTTGGTGTTTGGGGGCCTTACTTAGGTTTTTGCATTGCTTTATCCCTTGGTAGGGGTCTCATGCACTATTTGGAAGGGTCTCTGCTTCCTCAGATTTTAAATTGCAGATTTAAAATTACATATATATTTTGAAAAATTGCCACAAAAGCAGCATTACTTGAAAACTCGATTAATTACTAATGTTCTTTTTATCAAGTGCCAGTTGTTGCTTATAATCTTTAAAGGTGGTGAAATTAAAAGAATTAAGAAACAATTATGTCTGGAAAAAAAGCCCTATCCAAATCTAATCACCCTCTGATGTAGAGCTTCATGCTGACCTGGCTGGGCTGGAGAGTGGGGAGATGTGAAGGGGGAAAAGTGCCCACGCAACATGGAGGCTACTGCAGCTGGCCTAGGGGGAAATAAATCGTGACCTGGCAATGTGATGTGACAGAGGGCAGTTCTTTATGAGGGCTCAGGAAGAAGAGTTGTGCCTTGCTGGACTACCAGGTAAAATAGAGCTATTGCTTGCAGGAGTGAGGGTTCCTGTGCTTCCCCAAGGAGGTTCCAGGCTGCTGAGAAGCTGGGGACCCCCTCCCACATTCTCCTTTCCCTCATCATGTGGGAAAGGAAGAGGTTTGACTTAGGGCAGTTGAGGAAGAGCAGAAGTTGTAGGGCAAGAGATCACCAGGAAAACAGCCACTTGCAAGAGTTACAGGCTAAAAGTGGGGCTCTGCACTTCGACTGTTTCCCATGCTTTCATGCCAATGCAAGGTCAGCACACTAGAGTGATAGCTTCTGGGTAGACAAAGGCAGCCAAGGCTTAATGTGGGACTTCTAACTTGGGCCATTTGCCATCCTTTCAGCACGCCACAGGCATCAACTAACAAATGCACAGGCTGGCCACTGTGGCCCAGGTTTACTGTGGCTGGTCCCCACTGTGAGACAACTGTAAGGTCCTAAGAACCTTTCTTTTGGCCAGATATATCAAAGAGCTTGGGCTGAACATGAGACTCTGATGATTCCTCCTTAAAATGTGCAAATGGGGCATTTCTGAGAGCTAGGTCTACGGCTGGAAGAGAGGCTATTTCTTAGGGAGGTACCTGTGAGCACTGCAGAAGCTAGTGTCCTACCAAGAGCACAGCCTGGGAAACAAGAGACCTTGTTCTCACATGTACCCTGCTGGGTAATTTTTTGTGTTGCCTGGTATAAAGCAGTGTCCCATATATTTCTTCATCAATTTCTACAAAGAACCCCCTGAGCTGGGGAGTCTCTACCCCTTTTAGAGATGGAGAAGGAGGTTCAGTCCAGTACCCAGTCTTGCCCCAAAACCCATGGCTATAGAAAAGTGAATACAGGATTTAAAAATCAGGCCTTCATTTTCCATACCTTGCTCTGCTTCTCCCATACCCCATGGTCTAGGGGAATCCCTAGCTTACTTTCCAGCTCCCACATTTGCCACTCCTGTTTGTGGTGCTGTGAAAATGACAAGAATCATAATACTGATATAAAGCTTACTACATGTTAAGCCTCATTCTCAGAGTTTTGTAGATAACACAGCATTTGATTTTCACAAAATTCCAGGAAGTTGATATGCTATTATTACCTTCAGTTTAAAGATGAGAAAACTGTGGCACAGAGCCGTTGCTCACTTTCCCAGGGTCAGAGAGCTAAGAATTACTGAAGCCAAGACTCAAACCTGGCTCCTAAGTCACTGCTCTTAGCACTGCATTCCAGGGACAATGGTCCTCTTAGAAGGCTGCCTTGGGTCTTTGTCTTGCAGGGAAAGGGAGCTCAGAGAACAGGCTCAAGCTCCTGACAGACAATAAACATCCTGGGTCAGGTACGGCCTCCTTGCTATGGGATCTTCTACAGCTTTTCACAAAATGCCTGTTCTGTGGTCCGTCTCACTGTTGGGGCTCCTGGTCTCTTTCCTGTGTCATCCTCGCCAGCCCTCATACCATCGGAGCTCTGTGGTTAAGGGAGCCGAGGCACACTCAGCAAGACATGAGATGTACTAGTCTGGGCACGCGTATGGGCATGTGGACCTGCCGGGCTGCCTGCAAAAGGCTTGATTGCATAATGGCATTTAGAAAATGGCACTTGTCTTTTCTTCAAAGGCCTTCAGGATGATGAATTGGGGCTTATTGAAATCGCCTTAAATCAAACTTTCTATGCACAACAGCTTGCTCAGACTCATGCAGAGTGGATTTCTAAGGGGCTGATAATAGCAGCTCCCTAGCACTGACTGTCTTCTGGGCTTAGGGGCTGGACCAGGAACCAGAGTCACAGAGGAGAGGTTGGAAACCAAACTAGCTCACAAGACAGAGAATGTGAAATCCCTGTGTATTTTTGGGGAACCCAAGGCCCTGAAAGGAGGAGGGATTGACCCAAAGGTACCCAGTAAGTCAGTCAGGAAGCCATCTTTGGAGCCCTGGGCTAGGGTTCTTCCTCCTGCTTAGGACTCTGGTAATAGTTATGTTCCCATGGGGCCATTCTAGGGTCTGCCTCTCCACCTGCAGGTGCTTACTGTCTGGCAGCAACCTTGAACTTGCATGACCCTGAAAGTAAATGCATCCTTAAGTTTTACACCCTCAGTGCCTTGCTTGTCTCACCCTAGCCCAGTCCCTTGCTGGAGGCTACCCTGACCTCCTGTTCAGGAAGTAGAATTTTTCTGAGAGGCATTAGTGACCCTTCCAACCTTCGTAGTGCCTCAGTTTCCTCATCTGCTAAACAAGAATAATGGAGTCCTTGCTTTCCCTACATCATTGAGTGGTGGAAGGGGCTTGTGGTGGGAAAATGGGAGAAAAGTTTTTTTTTTTTTTTTGAGATGGAGTCTTGCTCTGTCGCCCAGGCTGGAGTGCAGTGGCCGGATCTCAGCTCACTGCAAGCTCCGCCTCCCCGGTTTACGCCATTCTCCCGCCTCAGCCTCCCGAGTAGCTGGGACTACAGGCGCCCGCCACCTCGCCCGGCTAGTTTTTTGTATTTTTTTAGTAGAGACGGGGTTTCACCGTGTCAGCCAGGATGGTCTCGATCTCCTGACCTTGTGATCCGCCCGTCTCGGCCTCCCAAAGTGCTGGGATTACAGGCGTGAGCCACTGCGCCCGGCCGAGAAAAGTCTTTTACACTGTAAAGTGCTGTGCAGATACAGTGGCTGTGGCTGTTGTTCTGCTGTTGTGTGGCTGACTGGTGACAGGCTCCCATAGAATTTCGATTAGGCCTCCAGGGGCTGGCAGCCATGACACTACAGGAATAACATAAAACGAAAACAAAACACAACAAAACAAAACACTAATACCACCACAAAAATATCAGAAACAATATAATACATATGGAATTCATTGGTGGGATTTGACAACAAAATTCTAATATTTTTAAGGGTGGGAAAACTGCAAGCAGAGCAGGATTATACATAGACAGGGGCTGTGGAGACAGATGGAGGAAAACACGAAACTGTGTGTGCCTCCTGTACATGTGTGCCTCCTGTACATAGGGACCCACACATAGGGGACAGAGATGACAAAGCAATTCTGACAAGATTCCTGTGTTTGAGGATCCCCTAGTCCTGGGAACAGATATCTGGTTATGACTCCATGAGTGCTCTGGTGAGGCTGGGACCTCAGATACAAGGAGTGGTGGGAGGAAGACAGGCTGAGGTTGCCCAGGGTCAGGTCCTGCAGTGCCTTGAATGCCAATCTCAGGAGCTTTAATTTGATCCTAGGAACACTGAGGAAGAAGTCCCTACAGGAGTAGAGCACAGGAGAGCCACTGCCCAGCTCCATGTTTTCAGAAGATACCTTTTCCTGCAGCATGCAGAGAGGACAGGAGAGTGGCAAAAGTAGAAGTGAGGACACCAGAGAGGAGGCAGTTGCAGAAGCCTAGGTGAGAGATGATTATAACCTGGACTTTAGAAGTGCCACTAAAACAGATGGTAAGAAGGGATTAAAGCTAAAAGACTGGAGAGAGGTAGAATGTCCTAGACTTAGGGACTGATTGGATAGGTGTGGTGAAGGAGAGAGAGGTGTCAAAGGTGATTCTCAGTTTTGTTGCTTAGGTAGCATGGTGGATGGGGGCCACTGGGGGTCAAAAAGCCCTGGGAAGAAGAACAAGAGCTCAGTTTTGGACATTGAGGCATTTTCTGGTACATTTAAGAGAAAATAGCTAGTAAACAATTGGCTATATAGGTCTGAAACTCAGGGCTGATGTTTTAACCAGAGATAGAGGTTGAAGTACAGTAGAGAAGGAAGGGCCAAGAGAGGAGGCTGTTAAGAAATATACAGAGAGATATAAAAGAAACCAGACAAGCTTGTGGATTCCTCTTCCCAATGTTCCTAAAAGATCAAACAAGATGACAGAGAAGTGACCAATGGATTTAGTAATGTGGAGGTCATTGGTAATGTTCAAGTTCAGTGGAGTGAGTAGTGGAGCCAGTAGTCAGATTGGACTAGATGAGACTATATTGCAATAATTCAGGGTGGAGATAATGGTGGCTTGGAACACAGTGGTGGTAGCAAAGGTGGTGGGTAGTGGTTGAATGCTAGATATTGAAGATATTGCTCATAGCACTTGTCAATTTGTAGGCTATTGGAAGTCATTGATAGAAAGAGAGGAGTCAAGTTTGACTCATAATTTTGAGGGAAGCCAGAGAAAATGAGTAGATGGTGGTGCCCTTTATTGAGATGGGGAGAAATTGAGGGAGGAACAAACTTAGTGATGGCAGAAGGTGGCTAATCAAGAAGTGTGTTTGATATATGTGAAGTCTGAGATGTCTATCATACACCTTCAGATGACAAGCAGGTAGTTTGATACATGAGTCCAATATTTAGGTGAGAGGTCATGATGGAGAGATAAATTTGGAAGTTATCATTACCCAAGCAATATTGCAAATCCAGTGATCTCCTAGGGAGGGAGTATAGATGAAATAGAGAAGGTCAAGGATGGAGCCCTGGGGCACTTCGACATTTGGACAGACATCAAGAAGAAGAAGAAGCTCCAGTAAAAGAGAAGAAACAACAAATCGGTTGAAAACTGAGTGAGAGTAATACTAGGTCTTGCCCAGAGAAGAGAATATTTTAAGAATAAAGGAGTGATTACCATGTCAAATGCTGTTGGAAGGTCTAGAGCGATGAGGACAGAAATGATCATAAGCTTCAGGAAGATGTGGGCTTTTGCTGATTGAACCCATTTATGCCTAGTTAAGAACCATTTCAGTGAAGTAGTGGATCAGAAGCTGACAAGAATGGGGAAACAACTTGAAACACAGAAGAGGAACCAGAAAGGAACACAAGTCTTTGCAGGTGCTTGGCTTTCTTTGGGTTAAGAAAAGTGGTAGCTGGAGGAGACGGGATCAAGGTGTGGATCTTTTGAAGATGGTAGATAGAAGCCATGTTTGCATGTGGATGGAGATGATCTAGTAGAGAGGGAAAGTTGCATGATGCAGATAGAGGAGAAAACCACTGTAGTGATGTCCTTGAGTAGGTAAAAAAAAAAAGCACAGGATCAAGGGTGCAATTGGAGTGGCTGCTCTAAGATCAGAGAAGGGACAGTTCATCTAGGTGACGGGTGGAAGGCAGAGTCTATGACAATGAATGTAGGTAGGTTGATGGATGTGCATGCAAAGGGAGAGGAGCAGTACTCAAGAAAAGATTCAGAGTTCAGAGATGGGGCACATAGGAGTCTCTAGTAGGTACCCGGAGGACAGGAAATAGGATAAAGGTCAAGGCTACGGACCAACTGGAAGGTCACTGGAGAAACTGCTTTTCACAAAAAGAAAGGGAATGATGCAAAGTTGCACAGATCTTAAGTGGCAGCACTGGGAGGGGAACTTAGGTCTGTCTGATTCCAGGGCCTGTGCTCTTTCTCTTCAAACCTCTACCTCTGGGTGGAGGTTGGTTTGTGGATTGCAGTGCCCAGCAAGACATTCTTCCTGCATCATGTTTATAGCTGCTGGTCATTTGACCTTAGTGTAAAGCTGAAATGTGTTTGGTCAGAGGCAGGAGGCTGGCTAGGTGACCTCTGGCCTTTCCCTGCCTTACCTCCCTGGCCTGAAAGATCAGAGCTTGATGCATATTTTGCCCTCATAAATTGTTCATAAATTCTGATGGCAAGCGTCAGATTTGTCACTCCCTAATGTAGCAGTGGCTACAGCCAGCTGACATCAAGCTCTGGGGAGCAATGCAGTAAATCATTTTCCCTTTTGTGCAAGAAGAAAAAGTAGAAAATTACATTCTTCTCAGATTTCGCTTTTGAATGTGCTGGTGCCTCTGTCAAGTGCTCCCTCTTGCAAACAAGAAAGCAGTATGACCCCTAGGGAGCAGGCTTTTCAATAGGCGCTACCTGTGTAATCCACACACAAAGAGGGAGAATGGTGAGCAGCAATCAGAACCTGTTGTCCCATCAGCTCACAAGCTAGAGGTTAAGTTCTCTATTCTGCAAGTTGGGGACTGAGATTCGGGAAGATTGGGAATTCACTCAAGTCATCCCATTCAGCTGGAAAGAGGCAGAGCTTGGCCTGAAATCTGTGCTGGAGTTCAGAGTCCTGCACTGGCCCAGTGGTCCATCTGGTCCTGGGTGTGAGTAAGGACTGAGGCCCATCAACCTATGTGGGGCTAAAACCCACTAAGTAATGAAAGTGCAAAACAATGATGCTGCTAAAAATGATGATTATAATCTTTTCATTAAGTCCTTGGGAAATCAGAGAAGGAAATTATACACACAGAAAAGCCTCAGCTGCACTCACACTTCATGCCCTGTGGTCATGGCCAAATCCAGCACCTGGGACCCTCCTGAGGGCCCCAGCATACCCCAGAGGGATCCCTGGCTGCTTCTGGCATCCCTACAGGCATTTCTGGCTGCCCCTCATCAAGGCTGCATTATTTATTCTCATGTTTGTTATGACAAATACAGCAGCATGGAGGAGCTGTTGGCTAATTTGGATAGTGCTTCCAGAAGCATCTTCCAAGCCAATTGGTTCATCCCTGGTCAAATAGACATGAGTTGCCAAGGGCAAAGAGCAAGAAATTAGCCAGTAACTCAGCACTGAGCTACTCAGGGGCCCCACTAGGGCATGTACCTTCTCTGGGCCGTGGCAACTCCAACAGAGACAAAAGAGCTGGGCTACAGGGCCTCTAAGGCCTCTTTCAAATTTAATTCTCTAAGATTCATTCTCTTTCTCTTTCTCTCTCTCTCTCTCTCTCTCTGTCTCTCTCTCTCTCTCTCTCCCCCTTTCGCTTGCTCTCTCTGGCTCTCTCACTCTCACTCTCAATCTCATTTTATGTCATTTGCTTTGTCTGCCAAACTCCCTGGGGCTTACTGTAAAAGCATAACTGATTTTGTAATAAACATTCCATGCTGTATCCAGCCAGATGTGTGTACTTGCTTCACAGGACTCCACTAGGGTGGGGCTGGCTTACTCCAACAAGGCAGAATTGTGACCTTTGTCTGAATTCCTTTTTAATCATGGCCTCTGGAACCAGTTGACAAAGATAGGAGCAATCCCCTTCCATATCCAAGGATGGTCCTGTGAACATGAAGACCTGTATAGAAGCTAGAAGGTTGATGGATTCGGACTTGGACTCAGGATTGAACTTCCCCCTACCTGGTCTCCAGAACGTGACAGATTACTCAGCAGGTCCACTTTCTCATGAATGCTTGGGAGAGGGAAGAACAGAATTATTTTGTGAACTGGCCATCAAGAGTCAGATAACACTTTCAAGACACAGGATGAGTAGGAAACCTGGGACTAGCTCTCTAATCATCTTGTCCCAAGACCAGTGAATTCCCATTGCCCATCAAACAGGACCCCTGTGATCTTGGGAAGGAAAAAATGAATTTCTATTTTCATTAACTTCTAATTGAAATTCCTAATTTCATTCCATTTTGAATGTAGGCAATAAACCACAGTAGCATTAGTAGTACGTGAAGCTTTGCCACTGAGAGAAATCAGAGAGATTTTCATATCACATTATTATTTTAGTTACCTCCAGACAGCCCTTATAGTGGACAGTATTTTGAAATTACAGTAGTTGTTAGAGTCACCACTAGATTTGATTTCATGCATGAATACAAAAAAATTATATTTGTATATCATACAAGTTTTGTTTAATATTTGGATATAATTTGTTTCCTTTATAACCTTGTGTATTTTTATTCATTTCAAGTATTATTGTCAGAAGGGACCTATTGGCTTCATCATTCAGCTAATGGTCTGTGGCACAGCAAAAGAGTAAGAACACAGCGGCCTGTGAAGCACGGGGCTTAGAGCCTGCTGCAATGGACCCTGCTTCAGGTGCCTACCGTGTCTCTATGTCGGATGGCAGTCTGGAAGTCACCATTCATTGTCCACAGTCAAGGCAGCTCACTGTTCCCACAAGGGCTGCTTTGAGGTGTCATTTGGATCTCACAGAAGCTTGTTTGCCTTCACTCTCTGCCCTTCAGTCTGGGCTCTGCTAAAAGACTTGCACCTCATGACCTCTCCCCTTCTCTGTCTGTGGGACCTCATCCTCCTCTGCCCTTGGTCATGATTCCCTGGGTTCATTAATACTCTCCTCCCCCTGCATTCTTCCCTGACCTCTGGCAACATTATTGTGCCTCCTCCTCCTTCCTTCCAGGCCCACAGCATGTGCCCTGATTCTTTCCATAGGTCTCTCAGGGTGTTCAAATGGAGAAAGTGGGATTGGTGTTCCAAGGAGGTGCTAGGTTGTTTTTGCTGCTGCTGTTGCTGATCGGGCTGAGGCAGCAGTAATAATAGCCAGTGGGAAAATAGAAAATCACTGGCTCTGAGCCAGGACATTCTTACCCACTCCACTGTCTCTGGTCGGACCACATCTCTTTGGAGTCCTGAGTCTCTTAATAGGCAATGAATAAGATGTTTCCTATTGGGGATCCATCGCAGATCTACCCAGAGGGCAGGTGCTTGTGGAATGAGGCAGGCGAGAGAGTTGAAGGAGAGGCTATCCAGTTTGGAATCTTGACTGCCATTTACTAGTCATGTGACCTTGGACAAGTTATTTAACCTCTCTTTGCCTCAGTTCCTTCATCTGTAGGATAAAGATAGTAACTCCACACTTCACAAGATTATTGTGAGGATGAAATGAATTATTTCCTTTAAAGTACCCAGCACAGTGTAGGCACTCAATCAATGATAGTATTATTGTCATTGTTAACCAGGTACATTTGCAGGGAGTGAACAATGTGAGGAATTCTGAGTTGAACGTACTTCTGGATTCCTAGAAGCACAGTTTGACATCTGCTACCTCTGCTGCCTCCTAGAGTGCTTGCCTTGAAATCCAGGAGACAGGTGACCTTCCAGCCCACTCTACTGTCTCTGCTGAGACCATGTGTATTTGGAGTTTATGATTCCTTAGCAATTCCTCCTTTCCTCCCATGGTTGTTGTGGGCATTGAATGAGACTTTGCCTGTATACGGATGAGAGCTCCTGGAAGGGAGGAACCCTGTTGCAGACTCCCCAGGAAATTCACCTTTGCAAGGGAATTTGTTTGTTGAGTTCCAGATTCACCTGGCCACAGCTGCAACCTAGCCCACTTACCCAGAGGCATTGAGTCAGAGTTCAACATCATCCTTGCCCCGGCAGCCAGTCATATGATCACTCTGATTCCCTGTACACCCCACCCCACCCCTGTCAGAGCCAGACCTCTGTGCTTGGATCTAATCTCCATCTGCCTCCTTACCTTTGCTCTACCATTCCTTGTGTCCTGAACCAGAGCCATTCCCTCCTTCAAGCCCAGTTCTTCTCATTTTTTTAAGGTCCAGTGACAATCCCACCACCTCCAGGAAATCTGTGCTGACTAGAGTCATATTACAGATTCTCAGACATCAGTGCTCCACCCACCCACAAATTACTCAGCCTTCATTGACTGCCCTTCGCCTGGATTCCTGCAGCACTTAAGGTCTGTGCCAGACAATTTAGCACTTAATTGCAGACTGTCATCAATTGTGTCTCAATTTTTCCTTATGCATTAGTCTGTAACCCCCAACTCTATCAAAAGCTTTTGTAGAACAGAAAAAAGTAAAGACACCAACATTTCTTCTTACCACTGACGTAGGAATATGACTGTAGAGGCACCTATAGAGTTGAAAACGAAATATTTGTTATGCTATCCCTTGGCCATCCTACTCCCTGACATAAGTCTTATTTCATAGCTTCTTTCTGCCCCCAAACCTGGTTGAAAACCTCTTCTTGGAGCACGAGGAAATGGAAAAGAACAATCTGTTCAGCTTGCCAAGGAAGGCTTGTGTGGCCCTTAGCCATTCCATCTCTGGGAGTCCCTTTATCCCCTGGACTCTGTAGCTGAGACCTGAGTGCTCAAACATCTAAATTCTCCTCCCAAGGGCCTGCCCACTCACACTAGGTCTTCTTAATACAAGCACCAGGGGTGGAACCAGCTGTCCCAGATGCATGGCTGCCATACATAGGAACATGGCTGGTCAGGTTGCCTGTAAAAGGGATAGTTTTATTTGTGTAGAGCTTTCTTCAATTGGCTTTGGGCAGGCTGTTGTGGTCTTAGGAAACATCTGTCAAGTGGGCCCTTGATATATACACGTTGGGCAAAGACTATCCCCATGTCACTCATCCATGATGTTTGTTCTGTGATGACACCTCAGACTGCTTTCCCAAAACCAACTCTGCTGAACCAGTGACCTGAAGCTGCAAGGAAATACATGAGCAGTAGCTGGCCATTTGGTCATGGACTTGTTCACATACACTTACTGAATGCTTATTATGTGATGCTGAAATCACAAAGAGGAGAACGAGAGTCCTTATTATCCAGAAACTTATGGTCTTATGGGAAAAGCAATTTATACAGTCAACTAAATGCCATGATGGAGGCGACACAGGGGCTGTAGGTGTTTATATAAATAGTTTAGCTTCCCAAATCAAAGCCAAACTCAGTTCCATACTGACAGTGCTTTCTCCAAACTACACACCCTTGCCAAGCTCCACTGCACTCCTTACTCTTCTTCAGGTGCGATGGGAGCTCAAGGCAGACAGAAATTAATTTGACACACAATCAGGGAGGCAGTTTCTAAGATGATAATGGAGGATAGGAGTTCTGGGGGTCATGATGTTGCTAACAGAGTTGCCATCATACTGGCAGTGCCACTTAGGCTCCAAAGCAAGAGCTGAGGGAGGCCCCTGAGACCCTGGTCATAAACTGCCTTGTCCCAGAGAGGCACTTACACTATGGGAGCTATAATTATTAGAGCTTGCCTTTGGATAGTCACTGAAGACGTTACATTAGGACAAATATTGATAACCATGGTCTACTGGACTTGGGGTCAGGGATCTGCTTTCTAATTCTGGCTAAGCTACTCACTAGCTATGTAACCTTGGGTGATTTTTATACCTTCCTTGCCTCTGTTTCTTAACCTTTCAGATGAGATTAATAATAGCACTTTTGTCAGGATCAAATGAGGGTTTATATTTAAAAATTCCTCCATGGAGTTTGACATACTATGACAACAGGTTACTAGTTTGTTATTGAAAACCATACACCTCTTCCTGAGCGGCAGCAGCAGCAGAAGCAGAAGCAGAAGCAGAAGCAGCGTCTTTGTACCAATACCAATTGGTACGATTTGTATTGTACCAATACCACAGACCAGAGGCCAGTGTCTGGCCTCGCTCTCTCTCCTGGTAACTAGCTGAATCCCTTAGCAAGTGGATAGCAGAGAATCTGAGAGTATAAACAGCGATGTTGCCAGGTGGTTCCAAGCAGCTACCTAGCAAAGAATTGACAGTTGTTGCCAGGTAGAGGACTTCTGGAATGGAGGAGGGTGGAGAGGACAGAATTCATGTGCTCAGATTATGGTCTTCCTCTGAGGAGGTTAACTGGTACATTTTATCTAATGAGTGTGTTAAAGCAGTAAAGAGGTCCATGCAGTCCTTTTTCTATGGATTAATGAATGGGGAGAAAATATGGTCCTTTTTGCAGCCATTAGTGCTGCACTATTACTGATTCCAAGAAGAAGTACCTTAGTGCTCTGGTGACAGTATGGACCCAATGTTTTCTTGGATTGGCTTATTGCCTATGAGGATGCACTTGATGCTTTCAGCCTCAATGCCCTCCCCATTATCCACCAGCTGCATTATGTTATTTTGTCTCTGTTCCATGCTTGTACTAATGTTTGTACATTTGCGAAGATTTTAAGTAATGGGTGGCCAATGCCATTGCCAGGCCCCAAATTGCAAAGTACCCTTTAAGTGGAAGGCAGTTAGCTTGAACACAAAACATTATTTGAAAGAGAATGAATGATGACTTTGGTTGCCTTTGGTTACCTCTGTTTAACCTGAGAGTGGGAGTCACAATGTCTGGGTTTTGGTATGCAGGAAGCTAGTAGCAAAACTCATTCTTCTTTACTCTGCTGCAGAGCTCTGTCTGAAGCTCTGGAGAGCGGCTGACTTTAAATGACCCCACGGTTATTTGGCTTATTCTCCCAGATAGAGGCCTCGAAGCACTTCCTGGCATTGTTGCAGCCCTCTAGTGCACGTGAAACTCATGGTGACAAGAAGGAAGGAGAGAGAGGTAATTATTTCCATCTTACAAATGAATAATTAGAGGTTCAGAGTTTAAATGGCCTATCCACAGTCACCTTGCCTGCCAGTGACAGAGCTAAAGGTGGCATCAGGGTTTCTGCCTTCAAGCCCAGAACAATTTCCACTAGCTAGCTACACAAGGGAGGCTACAAGTCCTCAGGATAAGTGCTCCTTAAAGTACAGGTTGGTTACAAAATGAGATACTTGCTGTAGAATGTAAATCAATGCTCCACCTCCTTCATTGAGAAAGTCTTGCTAGAAAATAAATGTCAGCTGGGCTGGGTGCGGTGACTCACACCTGTAATCCCAGCACTTTGGGAGGCTGAGGCGGGTGGATCATGAGGTCAAGACATTGAGACCATCCTGGCCAACGTGGTGAAACCCCATCTCTACTAAAAATACAAAAATTAGCTGGGCATGGTGGCATGTGCCTGTAGTCCCAGCTACTTGGGAGGCTGAGGCAGGAGAATTGCTTGAACCTGGGAGGCAGAGGTTGCAGTGAGCTGAGATTGTGCCACTACGCTTCAGCCTGGCAACAGAGTGAGACTCCAAAGATAAATAAATAAAAAATAAATAAATAAAAAATAAATAAATAAAAAAGAAAATAAACGTCAACTGTATTAAACAGCGTGCTTAGTGACGATTTGGTTTACATTCTGTTACAAGCTCCCTGTCCCATCAAGGATAAGTAGCACTCTCTGGACCACACTTAGGTTAGTACTAGCCTAGTAAGCTCTGTAGCAAGCAGAGACCATTTCTGTCTTAATAATGGCAATGACCAGCTATTATTGATTGATTTGAACTTTCTTAGTGTCATGTATTGTGCTAAACAATGCATATCAAATTTCTCTAAAATTTTATGGGTTGGAATTACTATTATCCCTATTTTACATATGAGGAAACTGAGAAACAGAAAGTTAAGTTGCTTGTCTATTATCATGAATTTCATCAGGAGTCAAGATGAGTGTTGAACTGAGACCACTTGATTCAAGAAAGTACACTGTTTACTACATTAATACATGCCTCTCATGTCACTGTGATATCCATAAGGGTGAAGTTTAGAAGTAACACATATTTTTTGTAAAGAATGAATAAAAGAATTTTTTGAGATGGGTAGACAGTGCTGGAGAACCTAAAGACACATCATAGGAAGAGTCAAATGGCAAGATAGAGGCTATAAGAAAGAATGACCAAATTTGTCTTCTAATGCCAACATTCATGAATCAGGAGAAGACTTTGAAGTTTGAAGAAGGATATTTTAGGAGAGATAAGAAAGGCACTCATAATCTGATAATATAAGGCCAATAGCTTGATAACACATGAGGTGGGAACAGGATAAAACAGTGAGCCAGCCCCAGGACATTTGTCATGCTATTTGGCAGCTCAGGGAGGAGCTTGGGCCTGCTTGGCCCTGGTTGCACATCAGGTAATGTTGGGAGCATCTTGCAAAGGCCCATGCTTAAGCTTCACCTATGAACTTGTGATTTAATAGCACTGTCATGGGCACTGGGCACCTGCTTTTATAAAAACCTTCCTCAGGTGACTCTAATGTTTAACAAATCTGGGAGAAGGCAGATTTGTTAAATTGGAGTGAGATAAATCTGGATTCAAAAGAATAACACAAGAAAAGTTAAATACACGGGAAAATTTGAAAAATCAATTTCCCCCCTCTTGTTTCACAAACACATGTAGCATATAGCATATGTATAGCATATATATGTTATATGTATCATATGAGTTTACATATGAGGAAACTGAGAGACAGAAAGTTAAGTTGCCTGTCTATTATGAATTTCCTCAGGAGTCAAGATGAGTTATATGTATCATATAACATATATAGTGTAGTACATATATGTGTGCATGTGCATGAAAACTATAGCATGAAGGGTGGTGAAGTGAATGGACCAATTCAGTTGCAAGATTTTTACATTTTGTGTGACAGTATTTTGTGTACAGCACTAATTCTAAACCACGAAAAATTAGGGGTGTATATTAAGCACTTAGAGTAACATAAAAAGTAATACAAATAAACAATCGGAATAGGCCTATATCTATTGAAAAATTGAATCAATGATTCCTAACCTTACAAAACAGAAAGCACCAGGCTCAGATGAGTTCTCACTGGTGGATTCCACTAGATATTTAAGAAAGAAATTATACCTATGCTTTACAATCTCTTTCAGAAGACGAAGGCAAAGGGAATATTTCCTAACTCATTCTACAAGACCAGCATTACCCTAATACCAAAACCAGACAAAGGCATTATAAGAAAATAAAACTTCAAACCAATACCTCTCATTGACATGAATGCAAAAATCCTCAATAGATATTTGTATTAATAAATGGAATCCTGCAATGTATAAGAAAGAATTGTACATCACAGCCAAGTGGGATTTGCTTCAGGTATGCAAGGTTGTTTCAACAATCAAAATAAGTTAATATAATCCACTACATCAATAGGCTAAAGAAGAAAAAAATCATATGGTCATATTAATGAATACAGAAAAAGTATTTGACAATATCCAACACCCATTTATGATGAAAACTCTGAGAAAACCTGTAATAGAGGGGAAAATTCTCGACTTAATAAAGAACATCTACAGGAAACCTACAGCTAACATATCTAATGGTGAGAAACTAGAAGCTTTCCCAGTGAGATCAGGAAAAAGGCAAGGATGTCTCCTCTCACTACAGCATTTCAACATTATACTGGAAGTCCTATCAAAGGCAATAAGATAAGAAAATGAAACCAAAGGTATATAGAATAGGAAGAAAGAAAAATTTATTTCTTCATAAGTGATATGATTACCTATGTAGAAAATCTGAAAGAATCAACAACAACAACAAAACCTTATAACAAAAACAAAAAATTATAGCGAGGTTGCAGGATGCAAAGTTAATATGCCAAAGTCAGTTGTTTTCCTATATACCAGCAATGAACAAGTAGAATTTGAATGAAAAACACAGAACTTCCTAAAAATGAAATACTTAGATATAAATCTGACAAAATATGTACAGCATATAAGGAAAACTACAAAACTCTGATGAAAGATGTCAAAGAAGAACTAAATAAATGGAGGAGATTCTATGTTCATGGATAAGATAACTCAATATCGTCAAGATATTGACAACTTAATCTATAATTTCAATGCAATCCCAATAATAATCCCAGCATCTTATTTTGTTGCTCACAAAAACTGATTCTAAAGTTTATATGGAGAGTCAAAAAACACAGAATAGTCAACTCAATATTCAGGGAGATGAACAAAGTCAGAGAACTGACACTGCCTGACTTCAAGACTTACTATAAATCTACAGTAATCAAGGCAGCACACTATGATGAAAGAATAGACAAATGGATCAGCAGGAAAGAATAGAGAGTCAATAATAGACTCACATAACTCTAGTCAGCTGATTTTTGACCAAAAAACAAAGACAATACAATGGAGAAAAGAGTCTTTTCAATAAATATTGGTAGAAGAACTGGACATCTACAAGGAGAAAAAAATGAATCTAGACACAGAACTTACATCCATCACAAAATTGCAATCAAGATTAATCACAAACAGTAAAATTCAAAACTATAAAACTCCTGGAAGATAACAGGGGAAAACCTAGATGACCTCAGATATGGAGATGACATTTTAGACACAACACAAAAGGCATGATACATGAAAAACCTAATTGATAAGCTGGACTTCATTAAGATGAAAAACTTCTGCTCTGTGAAAGACAATGCTGAAAGAATAAGAAGACAAACCACAGATTGAGTGAAAATGTTTGCTAAAGATATATATGATAAAAGACTTATTCAAAATATAAAAAGATTTCATAAAATTCAACAATATGAAAATGAACAACCCAATTTTTTAAAATGGGCAAAAGACCCAAACAGACACTTTACCAAAAAATATATGGATGATAAGTAAGCTTATGAAAAGACGCTCAACATCATATGTCATTAGGAAGTTTTAAATTAGAATGATAATGTGACACCACTATATATCTTACATTGGCCGATCTAAAACATTGGCAATACCAAATGCTGGCAGGGATGTAGAGCAACAGGAACTCTCATTAGTTGCTGATGGAAATGCAAAATGGAACAGCCACTTCGGAAGACAGTTAAGCAGTTTCTTACAAAAATAAACACGTGCTTACCATACAATCAAGCAATTGTGTTCCTAGCATTTATCCAAGTAAATAGAAGACTTATGTCCACACAAAAACTTGCACATAGATATTTATAACAGCTTTATTGATCACTTCTAAAACTTGGATGCAACTAAGAAGACCTTCAGTAAGTGAATGGATAAAAAAACTGGTACATCCAGATAATGGGCTATTATTTAGCACTAAAAAGATGTGAGCTACCAAGTCATGAAAAGATATGAAGGAAATTAAGCGAAAGAAGCCAATTTGCAAAAGCAATATATTGTATGACTCCAACTATATGACATTCTGGAAAAGGCAAAAATGTATACAGTAAAATGATTAGTGTTTGCTAACAATTAGGGGAAAGGATAAATGAGTAAGTGGCGCATAGAGGATTTTAGGGCGGTGAAAATACTCTGTGTGATACTATGATGGTGGTGTGATACTAAAATGGTGACTACATGTCATTACGCATTTGTCCAAACCCAAAGAATGTACAACACCAAGAGTGAACTCTAATGTAAGCTATGGACTTTGAGTAACAATAATGTGTTAATGTAGATTCATTAATTATAACAACTGTGCCACTATGATAGAAGATGTGGATAATTGGAGAGGCTATGCATTTGTGGAGGCAGGGAGTATATGTCATATCTCTGTATCTTCCTCTCAGTTTTTCCATGAATCTAAAACTGCTTTAAAAATAAAGTTTATAAATGTAAAAAAGTAACATAAAGACAGTTATATGTAAATAGGCAATAGATAAAATGAAAGCAGAAAAGTAAGCCAAAAAAATACAGGAAAGGAGGAACATAAGGGGAAAAAAACATAAGAGACACTGAAACCAAAACAATTAAATATAATGTAAATAATTACATTAAATGTTAATCAGAGGATACTTGAATTAAAAGGCACAGATCGCTAGACTTGTATGTAACCAATATCTAACTGTGTACTATCTATAAGAGATGCACTTTAAATGTAAAGAGATAAAGATACATCTTGCACACAGTTACCAAAGGAAGGATGGCATTGCTATTATATTAGCAAAATAAACTTCAATACAAAGAGTATCATGAGAGATAAAGAGTAATGTTTCATAATGATAAAAGGGCCAATGCATGAGAAAGACATAACAATCATAAATACATATGCATTTAATAAAAGAGATTAAAAATACACGAAGCAGAAATCAACAAAATTAAAAGAAGAAAATAGACATATTTGCAATCATTTTTGAAGGTTTTAACAGTCCTATCCCAACAGTTGTGAGAATAAATAGACAAAAAACTTAGTAAAGATATAGATCATATGAATAACATGAAGAGGCACTTTAAAATCACAAAAAGAATTATTATTTTGAATTCTGAATGATAATGACATGCAAGATATCGAAATCTGAGTAATGCAGATAAAGCAGTGCTTCAAAGAAATTTATAGCATTATGCTTATATTAAAAATGAAAAGAAGACAAAATACAATCTAATAATTTATTATAAAGAAACTAAAGAATAAAATAAACCTGAAGTAAGTAGAAGAAAGGACACAAAAAGAAAAACAGTTGAGAAAATGAACCAAACTAAAATTTGTTCTTTAAAAGTATCAATAAAATTGATTAATTTCTACTTAGACAATTAGGGAAAGAAAACAATTTACTAATGTCAAGGGTGAAAGTGAGTTTATCAGTACATGTCTAATTAGGCTTTTTTATGTCTAAAAGACATAACAAGTTAATAAAAATCATGAACAAACTTATGTCAACAATAATTTGAAAACTTGCAAGACATAGACAAATTAATTAAAGAATATATCTTAGCAAAACCGACATATGAGAGTATATTAAATCTGCATAGTTCTATATCTAATAAAGAAATCAAATTAATTATCAAATATATCAAATACATTCATGCAAAAAATCTTCAAGTCCGGATGGTTTCACTGCCATTTAAGAAAGAAATGACACCTATCTTACTCAGACTGCATCAGAACATAGAGGAAGAGGGAAAATTCCAGACTTGTTTTATCAATCCCACATAATCTTAGTACCAAAATATAACAAAAGATATTACAAAGAGTTACAAAACAATATTCCTCATGAATATTGATTTTGAAATACCACATGTTAGTTTAATCAGATCTATATATGTGTGTATGCATATATATGTATATACATATATATATGATAACACATAATGATCAAGCATGGTTTCTCCTTGAAATGCAAGATTGATTTAGCACTTGAAAAGTAATCAATATAATTCACTGTGTTAGAAGGAAAAAGTAAAAAACAATGATCATTTCAATAGACAGAAAAAGTATTCGACAAAATTCAACAATCTTCTCTTATAAAAACTCTCAGCAAACTTATATTCATAAGATCATGTTACATCTGACAAAAGGCACAAATGAAAATGTTACAGCTAGCATCATATTTATGGTGAAACATTGAATGCTTTCAACATAAGATAAGGAACAAGAAAGGATGCCCATGCTCACCACTTTCATACAATATTGTAGTGGCAGTTATAGCCAGTGAAACTTGAAAAAATTTTCAGAAGAAAAGTCAAAATATTTGGAAAAGAAGAAGTAAAACCGTCTGTATTTGCAGATAGCAGAACTTTTAATGTGGAAAATACTAAGGAATCTAAAAGGCATCTCCTCTAAATAATAAGTGAATTTAGCAATATCACGAAATATAAAATTAATATACAAAAAGAAAATTTGAAAATTTCATTTATTGTAGCATCAAAACCAAAATAGGAATCAGTTTAACAAAATATATATATAAGACCTCTATTCTGAAAAATGACAAAACTTTTCTGAAGGCTAAATAATTGGAGGTATAGACCATTTTATGGAATAGAATACTCAATATTGTTAAAATATCAATTTTACCCAAATTGACTTATAAATTCAGTGCAATCCCAGTCAAAATTCCATCATAAATTTTGTATAGAAATGATAAGCTGATTCTAAAATATGTATGAAAAGACAAAGCTGTTGCATGTACATAGGAATCTTTTTATTTATTTATTTATTTATTTTAATTTTTTATTATTATTATACTTCTAGGGTACATGTGCATAATGTGCAGGTTTGTTACATATGTATACCTGTGCCATGTTGCTGTGCTGCACCCATCAACTCGTCAGCACCTATCAACTCGTCATTT
>NC_044996.1:3426110-3498962 GCF_008728515.1 Papio anubis | reverse complement strand
ATACATTCCATCAATACCGAATTTATTGAGAGTTTTTAGCATGAAGGGCTGTTGAATTTTGTCAAAGGCCTTTTCTGCATCTATTGAGATTATCGTGTGGTTTTTGTCTTTGTTCTCCTGGATGATATCCTGCAGAGTGTTTTCCAACTTGGTTCCATTTTCCCCATCACTTTCAGGCACACCAATCAGACGTAGATTTGGTCTTTTCACGTAATCCCATATTTCTTGGAGACTTTGTTCATTTCTTTTTACTCTTTTTTCTCTACACTTCTCTTCTCCCTGCCTTTTTGAGCTCCCTCTCTTTCTTTTCCTTCCATGGCAGCCTCTAGGGCCCCTATTTGAGACTTTGTGATCCAGGTCAAGGTGAAAAAGCAGGTTCAGACATAGGTCATCTGCAATAAGCAAAAGAAGTAAGGGGCATGGGCCAGAGTTTAACTCAAGACACCTGGAGACTCAGACTGGAGTCTGGTGCATTTTTTACACTGGGCAAATCCTCTCTATGCCTCCTCTTTGGTTTTCTCACCCGAGAGGTAGTTACACACTTACTTTGGCTGCATTCTGGGGCTAGAGAGGTCATGGTGGGGGGTGTAGCAAGTTCACAGGCATAAGGTGCTGAATCCTGGAGGTAAGTTCCATCAGTGGCCTTGCTACTGTGGCTTCATGCAAGACCACCCTCCATAGGGTGTTCACCTTAGCTTCAGCCCCTAGCCCAGAGAAGTACAGTTCAATTCAAAGATCGATTTGAAATGTATAGTGAGGGTGTCCCAAGGCATTTTTTGTTTGTTGCCATTATTTTTAAATTTTTAAATATTTAATTGACAAACATTGTATATATATAAGGTATACAACGTGATGATTTGATATACATATGAGTTGCATACTGATTACTATAGTTAAATCATTACCACTCATAGTTACCGCTTGTGTGAGGAGGGCAGACAGTGAGGACACTTAAGATCTGCTCTTTTACCAAGTTTCAAGGATATAATACAGTATTAACTATAGTCACCATACAGTACATTAGATCTCCAGCAATTATTCATCCTATAACTGAAAGTTTATACCCTTTGATCATCACCTCCCAAATCCCCCACCTTCCAGCCCCTGGCAACCACTATTCTGTTTTTATGAGTTTGACTTCAACTTTTCTAGATTCTACATGTAAGACTTTGTGTGCCTGGCTAATTTAACATAATGTCCTCCAGGTTCATTCATGTTGTTAGAAGTGGCAGGATCTTCTTTATGGCTGAATGACATCCCATTGGGTATATGTACCACATTTTCTTTATCTGTTTATCCATTAATGGACATTTAGGTTGATTCCATATCTTGGCTATTGTAAATAATGCTGCAATGAACATGGTAGTGCAGATATCTTTATGAGAGGATCATTTAATTTCCTTTGGATATATACCAAAAGAAGGATTGCTGGGTCATATGGTAGTTCTTTCCTTTAGGATGCTCCATAGTTTTCCACAGTTGCTGCACCAATTTACAGTCCCACCAAGAGAGTATAAGAGTTCCCTTTTCTCCACACCCTTGCCAACACTTCTTATCTCTTGTCTTTTTGATACTAGCCATACTAACAGGTGTGAGGTGAAATATCATGATTATTTTGATTTGCATTTTCCTGATGATTGGTGATGTTGAGCATTTTATCATACATCCATTGGCCATTTGTATGTCTTCTTCAGAAAAATGTCCATTCAGGTCATTTGCCCATTTTTAAAATTAATGTATTTGGAGTTTGTTGTTGTTTTGTGATTTTCTTTATGTTTGTTTGTTATTGAGTTGCATAAGTTCCTTATATGTTTCATGAATAGATATTGACCTCTTATCAGGTACATATCTTGTATTTTATTTTGCTGATGGTTTCTTTGCTGTGTAGGAGCCTTGTAATTTGATGTAGTCCTATTTGTTTATTTTTGGGTTTTTTGCCTGTGCTTCTGATATCATACCCAAAAACAATCATTACCAAGATCAATGGCAAGAAGCATTTCCCCTATGTTTGCTTCTAGAAGTTTTACACTTCAGGCCTTACATTTAAATCTTTAAGTCATTTCAAGTAAATTTTGGTGTGTGGCATAAGACAAGGGTTTAATTTTCCTTTTTTGCATGTGGATGTCTTGTTTTTCCAGCACTATTTATTGAAGAGCCTATTCTTTCCCCATTGTGTATTCTTGGTACCCTTGTCAAAGTTTAGTTGACAATACATATGTAAGTTTATTCCTGGGTTCTCTATTCTGCTTCACTGGTCTACATATCAGTTTTTATGCCAGTACCATACTGTTTTTATTATGGTGGATTTGCAATATATCCCAAGGCATTTATTGACACCTGAGAGTGGCATCCAAGTCAGAAGCTCAGTAGCCTTCCCAGGTTTGGGTACAGTTTACATTTGGCTTTGGAGGCCACACACTGGATACTGGGCAATGAAGCTAAGCTGCTGAGACCTCCCAGCTCTCTGAAAAGCTTTTCCATCTGACCATGTGCTTAAGGACACTTCACTTATTCAGGCCTCATGTCTTGATGAGTTCAATAGTAAGGGGGTACTGCCCTAGCTCTGGGGTCTGCACTGAATCTACATGTTAGGCACCCTGCTGATCAATAACCTTCCCCAGCTGTACCTTCCACAACTATCCTTTCAGTGACTGATTTCTTTAGGGGATAGCAATACCTGGACTCCACCCTATTGCCACCTCTTCCCCTCCCACCTCCCTTACCGAACTGCTCCCTGGTGATTAAGCCTTCTCAAATCCTAGAGAGTACTGAATGTGCTCCTCAGATATATCCCTGCAAGCCTATATATAGGGAGCTAAGGGTGTGGAGGCCAGATAGAAGTCCAGCCAGGACCTAGGGACATGTTACTCATGTCATTACCCCTTCTTTGGCGCCAGTTTTGAGAAGGAATAGGAAACAGGTGCTGGACTGTGGAGAAAAATTGCTGTGAGGAGAGTGATGACCCCAGAGCAGAGGCAGCAATAATGGAGTACACACAAGATAGCTAGGCAGGCTTTCTTAGGGTCTTTTCTTCCTAGTGTGGGGAGTGGGGAAGGGGATCATGAAATTAGAGGAGGTGGTTGCTGCTAACCAGCCCCTTCAGTGGCCCCATCAAATCTCGGGCATCCATGGACACTATGATCTCTGTGTCCCTTGAGTAGTTCAATTCCTTCATTCCACAAGTAGTGATTGAGTGTCTGCTCTGTGTCAGCATTCCACAAAGTCAACATGACAGACAATGCCTCTGCCCTCATGGAGCAGGCAGTGCAGGGAGGGCACTTCTACAGCAAATAAATGCTATGAGAGGAACTATGCTCTGATTGAGAACAAAGAGAGGAAGAGATGGTTTACTAGTGTAGTCTGGTGTTCAGGAAATCTTCCTGAGGAGGTGACATTTGAGCTGAAACCTGAAAGATGTGAAGTAATTAACCATGTGAGCAGTTAGAGAAAGAGCATTTCAGGCAAAGGGACTAATGTGTACTAAGGCTATATGGGGGATGGAGGGTGGTAAGGAACTTCACTTACTCAAGGAAGGAAGGCCAGCAAGGCTTTGCGCTTTGCTAGCTCTGAGGCTCTGATTGAGACAAACTGTCCACAGCTTAGGGAGCCTACTACCACCACTGTGAATCCCAGCACTCATCACTCTTGTACACCCTCCCCTCCCTTACCCACTGCAGGATGGAGGGCTTCAGGATTCCCCTCTTTTTCCTCTCTCATCCCAGAGCAGCACTGCAGATCCAGCAACCATGAGCACACCCATTCATTTCTTTTGCTTCTCTTCCTGGATGCAACTCAGTGCTTTGGAAAGCCTCAGAAATATGATATGAGAAGAGGTAGAAACGACTTCCACATATTGGAGAAGAGTCTATTTGCATTTGGATTTCCCTGTTCATTATGCACACTTGTATCTACAGACAGAGCTGACACTATACTCCTGAATGATATTGGGCCCACCATGGTGTCTTTACTATGTTTGAAACTTTGCTGTGGTTGCTATGTCCATTTGCGAAGATTCAGGTCTGACTCCTGAGGATTCATGGAATCAATAAGGACCCCACCCCCACCCCCACGCCACCTCCCGATACTAATGGCCACCAAAAATCCAAGCCCTGGCAGGTGGTAGACACATTACACATTTTGACTCACCCAGACATCTCCCAGACATCATCAGCATTGTTACTGTCCTCTCTCTCTCTCCCTTTTCATTACCATGCAATGGAAGGCGCACTGGGCCAAGAAGCCAGAAACTAAAACTATAGTCCTGGCTTTGCCACTGACCAAGTGACTGACTTTGTGACTGTGGGCAAGGTATTTCAGTATATTCATTGAGCACTTGCTATGAGACAAAAGCAAAGCTGACATCTCCTGGCTACAATTTTTTACTCTGTAAAATGGGAACAATATTATCCACCTTATTAGGCTGTCAGTGATATTATATTGATGACAGTTTGCCAAGTGTTCTAATATTCTGAACAACTCTGTAATAAAAGAACTTAAAGTTGCACTGATTAGCTGCTTCATCCAGATTTTTAAATCAATTATATTCAGGAATAATTTACATAAAATGCACCCACTTTAAGTGCACAGTTTGATGCAATCTAGCAAATGCACACATACCAAATACCACCACAAAAATCAAGATATAAAGAGTTCCCATTGGCCCCTTTGGAATAAATCTTACTCACTCCAACCTTTGACAGCTATTTATCTCCTTTCTGTAACTGTGGAGTAGTTATAATTTTTCTAGAATTTCACACAAATGTAATCAAAGAGTAAGTATTCTTGTGTTTGGCTTATTTCACTCAATATAATGTTGATTGATCTAGTTGTTGCTAGTGACAGCAGTTCATTTCTTCATATTGCTGAGTATTATTCTACATTTTAGATACACTAAAATTTTTATTCATGCACCAGCTGATGGGCAGTTAGGTCACCTCTAGTTTTTGCTATAATAAATAATGCCTCTATAAATATTCACAAACAAGTTTTTGTATGGATATGTTTCTATTTTTTGAGTAAATTCTTAGAATTGGAAGTGCTTCACATAGGGTATACAGTATATGAATGCACTATTGTCTTTAAATCTATTGACATTTTACTGGACATGAGGGTTGTTTCTAGTTTTTGGCTCTTGTGAATAAAATTGCTATTAACATTTATGTGGGCATATGTTTTGATTCACTATGGTAAATACCTACAAGTAAAATTGCTATCTGTTATGACAAATGTATGCTAAATGTTATTGGACCACGGCAAACTGGTTTTCCCAAATGCCTGTACAGTTTACATTTTCACTCGTAATACATGAAAGTTCTAGTTGGTCCACATTCTCAACAGCACTTGGTGTGTTCTGTCTTGGTATTGTGTGTCTTATTTTTTAAAACTTTATTAATTCATTTGTCTGTTTAGTGGTACCTTGTTATTTTAATTTGCATTTCCTTAATGACTAATGATGTTGAAGATCTTTTCAAGTTCATATATCTTCTTTTGTGAAGTTTATTATTCAAATCTTTTGCCCATTTATAATTTATTTGTTTTTCTTCATATTACAGAATTTTAAGAGTTATTTGTAGACTCAGCATACAGGTCCTGCATCAAATATATGATTTGTGAATACACCCCCTCACTCTGTGGCCTGTCCTTTTATTTTCTAAACAATGTCTTCTGAAAAGCAGAAGGTTTTAATTCTGGTGAAGTACAAATTATTGTTTTTGTATGGTTTAAGTTTTTGTGTAATTAAGAAAGCTTTGCCTACTTAGTGTCAAACATTTTTTCTCCTGTTTCCTCAAAAGTTTCATGATTTCAGCTTTTATGTTTAGGTCTATTATCCACATCGAGTTAATATCTGTGACTTGCATGAGAAAAGAATCAAGATTTATTTTTGGATATCCAGTTATTCTGACACCATTTCTTGAAAGAAAATATTTTCCCAATTGAGTTACATTGACATCTTAGTCAAACACCAGCTTATCTGTTTTTGAGTTCTCTATTCTGTTCCATTGATCTATGCATCTATCCTTTCACCAGTCCACAATAACGTGATTACTGTAGCTTTATGGTAAGTCTTAAAATTAGATGGTGTAAGTCCTCCAACTGTGTTCTTCTTGTTCAAGATTAACACTTAAAAAAAACTTCTGAACATATGTATATATATATGTGTGTGTGTGTATATATATATGATTAAGCTTATTAGATTTTATTTAAAAGGTTTTGCTAGAGTTTTAATTTCCCTTTTACTTTCTTCATCCACCCATTGGTTTCAAGAGCACGTTGTTTAATTTTCATCTATTTGTAAAGTTTCCAAAGTTTCTCCTGTTAACAGTTTCTAGTTTTACACTATTGTGGTCAGAATAGGTATTTGGGGCCAGACACAGTGGCTCAAGTCTGTGATCCCAGTGATTTAGGAGGCCAAGGTGGAAGGATTGTTTGAGGCCAGGAGTTTGAGACCTTCCTGGTCATCATAGTGAGACCTCATCTGTATGAATAATCTTAAAAATTAGCCAGGTGTGATGGCACATACCTGTAGTCCTCACTACTCAGGAACATCACTTGAGCCCAGGAATTCAAGGCTACAGTGAGTTATAATCATGCTAGGTGACAGAGCAAGACTCTCTTTCTAAAGTTTAAAGGTACTTGATATGATTTTGACCTTCTTAAGTTTATTAAGGCTTGTTTTGTGGCCTAATATATTATCTTTCCTATAGAATGTTCCATGTGCAGTTGAGAAGATTGTATATAATGTAGCTGTTTGATGGCATGTTCTGTAAATGTCTTTTAGGTCCATTTAATCTAGAGAGTAGTTTAAAGCTGATGTTTCTTTGTTAATTTTCTGTCTGAATGATCTGCTTGTTGCTGTAAGTGGGATATTGAAGTCCTCTACTCTTACTGTATTGGGTAGTCCGTGCTTCTCTTCAGATCTATTAATACCTGCTTGATATATTTAGGTGCTCCAATATTGCATGCGTATGTGTTTATGATTGTTGTATTATCTTGCTGAATTGACCCCTTTATCTTTATATAATCTTTCTTTATTTTTACAGTTTTCGACTTGAAGTCTATTTTATCTGAGTATAGCTACTTCTGCTCTCTTCTGGTTTCCATTTGCGTGGAATATATTTTCCATTCCTTTTCTTTCAGTCTTGAGTGTCCTTAACTGTGAAATGAGCATATAAACCAGAATATAGCTGGGGTTTTGTTTGTTTGTTTGTTTGTTTTATCCATTCCAGCCACTCAGTGTCTTGAATTTACATTCAAGGTGATTATTAGTAGGTGAGGAATTATTGCTATCATTTTATTTTTTTCTAGTTGTCTTGTAGATCACTTCTTCCTCTCTTACTGTCTACCTTTGTGGTTAAGTGAATTTCTTTAGTAGTATATTTTGGGTTTTGTGTTTTATTTTTATTGTATCTATTATAACTTTTTGCTTTGTGGTTACACTAAGTGTTACAAAAATATCTCATGACATAACAGGTTATTTTAAGCTGGAAACAAGTAAGCTTTTATACATAAAAGACTACATTTTAATGACACTCTCTACTTCACATTTTGAATTTTTGACAGCACCATTCACATCTTTTTATATTGCATATCCCTTAACAAATTATTATAATTATCCTTATTATTTTTAATAGTTTTATCTTTTAACCTTCATACTAAAGATGTGACTGATTTATACACCATCATTACAGTATTAGAGTATTGTGAATCTGACTGTACTTACTTTCACCAGTGAATTTTGTACTTTAAAATGCTTCAGTGTTAGTCATTACTGCCCTTTGCTTTCAGCCTGAAAACTGAAGAACTCCCTTTAGCATTTCTTTTAAGACAGATTTGGCAGTGATGAACTCCCTCAGCTTCTGTTTGTCTGGCAAAATATTTCTCTGTCCTTTATTTCTGAACGATAGCTTTGCTGGATAAAGTATTCTTGATTGGCAGGCCTCTTTTTTTCCTTCAACACTTCATATATATCATCCCACTCTCCTCTGGCTTATACAGTTTCTGCTGAAAAATATTGAGATTTGTTTTATGGCCGAGATTATGGTTTATTTTGGTGAATGCTCTGTGTAAATGTGAAAAATCTGTCAATAGTTGTTGGATAGTGTTCACAATTCTTTATCCTTTCTGTCTGTGTACTTCTATTAGTTACTGAGTAAGATATATTAAAATATTCAACTATATCTATTCTCCCTCCCCTTCTGTCAATTTTTGCTTCACATACTTTGAGGCTCTATTATTAGTTGTATACATATTTAGAATTATTATATCTTGTTGATTAGTTGACAATGTTATTATTGGGATTGAGAATGTAGTTTTGTTTTTGTTTTTGTTTTGTTTTGTTTTGTTTTGCTTTTGAGATGGAGTCACTCTCTGTTGCCCAGGCTGGAGTGCAGTGGCAGGATCTGGGCTCACTGCAAGCTCCGCCTCCCAGGTTCATGCCGTTCTGCCTCAGCCTCCCAAGTAGGTGGGACTACAGGCGCCCGCCACCGCACCTGGCTAATTTTTTTTGTATTTTTAGAAGAGACGGGGTTTCATCGTGTTAGCCAAGTGGACTCGATCTCCTGACCTTGTGATCTGCCCACCTTGGCCTCCGAAAGTGCCGGGATTACAGGCATGGGCCACCACACCTGGCCGGGAATGTACCTCTTTTTAATGAAAATTGTTCTTATTTTTTTTTTTTTTTTTTTTTTTTTGAGGCCAGGTCTCAGCTCTGTCGCCCAGGCTGGAGTGCAGTGGCGGATCTCAGCTCACTGTAGCTCCGCCTCGGGAGTTCCGCCATTCTCGACGCAGCCTCGAGTAGCTGGGACTACAGAAGCCGCCCTGCGCCAGCTATTTTGTATTTCTTAGTAGAGGCGGGGTTTCGCGTGTTAGCCCAGGATGGTCTCGATCTCTCCTGACCTCGTGATCCGCCATCTCGGCCTCCCAAGTCACTGGGATTACAGGCTTGAGCCACTGCGCCCGGCCAATTGTTCTTATTTTAAATAGAGTTTGTCTTACATCAGTATAGCCACACCAGCATTTTTTTTTTTTTTTTTTTGTAGTAATTGCATGGCATGTCTTTTGGGGCCCTCTTATATTCAGCCAGTTGGAGTCTTTAAATTTAAGCTGTTTCTTGCAAATGGCATATTGTCTTGTTTTTCATTTTCATCTACTCAATTTTTTTTAACTTTACATGGAGTTTTTAGATTATTTACATTAAAAGCATTGTTGATATGATTATGTTTAAGTGTACCATCTTGTTATCTGTTTTCTATTTGTCCCATCTGTTCTTCCTTCACCTAAACCTTTTTTTCCTGCTGTATTAGGCCATTCTTGCACTGCTATAAATAAATACCTGAGGTGGGGTAATTTATAAAGAAAATGGTTTTAATTGGCTCACAGTTCTGTAGGCTATACATGTATGGCACCAACATCTGCTCAGCTTCTGGCGAGGTCTCAGAGAGCTTTTACTCATGGCAGGAGGTGAAGCAAGAGCAGACATGACACATGGCAAAAGCAGGAGCAAGCGAGGGAAAGATGCCATACACTTAAACAACCATATTTCACAAGAACACACTCAGTATTGTGAGGACAGCACCAAGCCATGAGGGACCTGCCCCCACGACCCAAAAACCTCCCACAAGGCCCAACTTCCAACATTGGGGATGAAAATTTACCATGAGTTTTGTTGAGGACATATATTCAAACTGTATCACCTGACGTTTTGTGAGTTTTTAAAAACATTCCATTACATCTCCATTACTGACCTCTGTTTCCAACATTTTATTGTGGATTTTTTCAAACTTGTAGTAACATAGAAATAATTTTACAGGGAACACACATATAACCACCACCTAGTTTCTACTATTATGATTTTACTATAATCGTTCTATAACATACTTATGCATCCATCTATCTATCCCTCCATCCATTAATCAATCCATTTTTCAATGCATTGTAAAATAAATTACAGATGTTAGTACACTTCTCACTAAATACTGCAGCAATTATATCATGAAAATTTGATGCTGGTTTATGATTTTTTATCCTGTGTTATAAATTTATATGAAATGGAATGCTCAAATTGGAAGTGTGCATTCTCTGAGTTTTAACAAATAAATACATTTATACAGCATAAATCCATAATAAAATTTAGAATATCATCATCTCCCCAGAAAGTTCCCATATGTCTGTTTCCAGTCAACCCCCACAATACCCATCCAATTTGATTTTTTTCTCTTATAAATTAGTTTTGCTTATTTAAGAACTTTACATAACAGGAATCCTATAATATCCTCTTTTATGTAAGGCTTATTTCACTTAGCATAGTATTTTTGAAATTAATCCAAGTCGTCGAATGTATGAACAATTCATTCCCTTATATTTCTTAGTAATATGCCATTTGTTTGGCTATACTACAACTTTTAAATGCATTCTCCTTTTGTAAGACACCTGGGTTGTTTTCAATTTTTAGCTATTATGAATACAATTTAGCTATTATGAGTGGACAAATGCTTCCAGTTTTCTTGGGTCAATTTCTAGAAGCTGAATTTCTGAGTCACTAGGCAGGTGTATATTAATCCTTATAAGAAACTGCTAGGTCTTTTGTCCGAGAGAGGTATACAATTTTGCTTTTCAAACAGCCATCTATGACTTTTCAGCTCCTCCACGTTATTGCCAATGTTTAGTAGTGTTTCAGTCTTTTTAGTTTAGTCATTCTGGTACGTATATAGTGGTATCTCACCATGGTTTTAATTTGTTGAACACTTGTTGATGTACCTATTGGCCAGTCATACTCTCTTCTAAAGTGAATGCTGAAATATTTTGTTTATCATAAAATTGGGTTACTTGTCTTATCTTAGTTTCAAGATTTCTTAATATATACTGGCTACCAGACCTTTCCATATAGTTGTTTTTAAAACATATTTTCCCTGTAGGAGGCTTGCATACTTATTGTCTCTTGTTTTCTTTTGATAATTAGAAACTTTTAACATAGATAAAATCTAATTCATGATTTCCATTTTTATTGTTATTGTTTTCTGTGATGTGTATAAGAAATATTTGCATAATACCAAATTACAAAGATTTTTTTTGTTTTCTTGTAAATGAATTATGGTTTTAATTTTTATCTTGGCTAGTAATTCATTTTATTTTATTATATATAAATACATGTGTGTGCGTATATATATATACATATATATATATTTCAATAGCTCTTGGGGTACAAGTGGTTTTTGGCTACTTGAATGAATTATATAATGGTGAGGTCTGAGATTTTAGTGCACCTATCACTTAAGTAGTGTACATTGTACAAAATACGTAGTTTTTTATCTCTCACCCTCCTCCCACCCTTTCCCATTCTGAGACTCCAACGTCCATTATACCACTTTGTATGCCTTTGCATACCCATAGCTTAACTCCCACTTATAAGTGAGAACATACAGTATTGGGTTTTGCATTCCGGAGTTACTTCACTTAGAATAATGACTTCTAGATCCATGTAAGTTGCTGCAAAAGGCACCATTTCATTTTTTGTATGGCTAAGTAGTATTCCACAGTGCATATATGCCACATTTTCTTTATCCACCCAGTGGTCGATGGGCACTTAGGTTGGTTCCATATCTTTGCAATTGTGAATTGTGCTGTAATAAACATATGAATACAGATATTTTTTGATATAGTGACTTATTTTCCTTTGAATTGGTACCTGGTAGTGTGATTGCTGGATCAAATGGTAGATTTACTTTTAGTTCTTTAAGAAATCTCCATACAGTTTTCCATAGCGATTGTACTAACTTACATTTTCACCAGGCATGTATAAGCATTCCCTTTTCACCACATCCAAACCAACAGCTATTGCTTTTTGACTTTTTAATAATGGCTATTCTGGCTGGGGTAAGATAATATCTCATCATAGTTTCAATTTGCATTTTCATGATGATTAGTGATGTTGAGTATTTTTTCATGTATTTGTTGGCCATTTAATATCTGCTTTTGATAAATGTCAATTCATGTTTTTTGCCCACTTTTTGATGGCATTATTATTTTTCTTTTCTTGCTGGTTTATTTGAGTTCCTTGTAGATTCTGGATATTAGTCCTTTGTCAGATGCATAGTTTGCAAATATTTTCTCCCATTCTATGAACTGTCAGTTTACTCTGATTATTTCTTTTGCTGTGCAGGAGGCTTCTAGTTGAATTATGTCTCGTTTATTTATTTTTATTTTTGTTGCATTTGCTTTTCGGGTCTTAGTTGTAAATTTTTTAACTAGGCCAGTGTACAGAAGAGCTTTTCCTAAGTTTTCTTCTAGAATTTGAATCATTTCATGTCTTAGATTTAAGTCTTTGATTTATCTCGAGTTGATTTTTTATATGCTGAGAATTAGGGAACCAATTTCATTGTTCTACATGTGACTATCCAGATTTCCTATTGTATTTATTGAACTATTTATTGAATAGGGCATCCTTTCCCAAAATTATTTTTTGTATGCTTTGTTAAAGATCAGTTGGTTATAAGTGTTTAGTTTTATTTCTGGATTCTCTATTCTGTTCCATTGGTCTATGTATCTACTTTTATACCAGTACCATGCTGTTTTGGTAACAACAGCCTTGTAGCAAAATTTGAAGTCAAGCAACGTGATTCCTCTGGATTTGTTCTTTTTGCTTAGGATTACCTTGAGTATTTGGGCTCTTTTGTGGTTCCAGATTAATTTTAGAATTGTTTTTCCTAATTCTGTGAAAAATTATGTTAGTATTTTGATGTGAATTGCATAGAATCTGTAGATTGCTTTGGGCAGTATGGTCATTTTCATTATACTGATTCTTCCAATCCACAAGCATAGAATGTATTTCCACTAGTTTGTGCCATCTATGACTTTTTTCAACAGTGTTTTGTAGTTCTCCTTATAAAGAGGTTCACCTCCTTCATTAAATATATTTCTAGGTATTTTTTTGGCAGCTATTGTAAAAGGGATTGAGTTTTTTATCTTATTTTCAGCTTGGTGGTTGTTGGTGTATGGCAGTGCTACAGATTTATGTACATTGATTTTGTAACCTGATTCTTTACTGAATTCATTTTCCAATCTAGGAGTCTTTTAAAGGAGTCGTTAGGGTTTTCTAGGTATATGATCATATCATCGACAAACAGATAATTTAACTTCCTTTTTTCCAGTTTGGATTCTCTTTATTTCTTTCTCTTGCCTGATTGCTCTGGCTAGGACTTCCAGTATTATGTTGAATAGAAGTGGTAAGACTGGGCATCCTTGCCTTGTTCCAGTTCTTTTGGGAATGCTTTCAACTTTTCCCCATTCCATATGATGTTGGTTGTGGGTCTGTCATATATGACTTTTATTATTTTGAGGTATGTTCCCTCTATGCTTAGTTTTTTGAGGATTTTTGTCATAAAGGGATGCTGGATTTTATCTAATTTTTTGCCTCTATCAAAATGATCATATGGTTTTTGTTTTTAGTTCTCTTAATGTGATGTGTCACATTTATTGACTTACGTATATTAAGCCATTCCTGCATCCCTGGGGTGAAACCCACTTGATTGTGGCGAATAATCTTTTCGATGTGCTGTTGGATTCAGTTTGCTAGTATTTTTGTCAAGGATTTTTGCATCTATGTTCCTCAAGGATATTGGTCTGTAGTGTTTTTTTTTTTGGCGTTGTTGTTATATCCTTTCCTAGTTTTGGTATTAAGGTGATACTGGCTTAGTTGTATTAGCATTATTTGTTGAAAAAAATTCTTTCCCTGCACTAAATTGCTTTGAGAATGATATAGAGTAAAATCAAATGACAATGTAGTATGGGCTTATTTCTGTACTCTTAATTCTGTTCCATTAGTTTGTTTGTTAATCTTTATGCCAGTATCAGACTTTTATGATTATTATAGCCATTTTAGTAATTATATAGGTCAGGTCATATAACTACTTCGATTTTGTATTGATAGAACGTACCTCAAAATAATAAGAGCTATTTATGACAAACCCACAGCCAATATCATACTGAATGGGCAAAAACTGGAAAAATTCCCTTTGAACACTGGCACAAGACAGGGATGCCCTCTCTCACCACTCCTATTCAACATAGTGTTGGAAGTTCTGGCTAGGGCAATCAGGCAAGAGAAAGAAATCAAGGGTATTCAGTTAGGAAAAGAAGAAGTCAAATTGTCCCTGTTTGCAGATGACATGATTGTATATTTAGAAAACCCTATCATCTCAGCCCCAAATCTCCTTAAGCTGATAAGCAACTTCGGCAAAGTCTCAGGATACAAAATCAATGTGCAAAAATCACAATCATTCTTATACACCAGTAACAGACAAACAGAAAGCCAAATCATGAATGAACTCCCATTCACAATTGCTTCAAACAGAATAAAATACCTAGGAATCCAACTTACAAGGGATGTAAAGGACCTCTTCAAGGAGAACTACAAACCACTGCTCAGTGAAATAAAAGAGGACACAAACAAATGGAAGAACATACCATGCTCATGGATAGGAAGAATCAATACCGTGAAAATGGCCATACTGCCCAAGGTAATTAATAGATTCAATGCCATCCCCATCAAGCTACCAATGACTTTCCTCACAGAATTGGAAAAAACTGCTTTAAAGTTCTTATGGAACCAAAAAAGACCCCGCATGGCCAAGAAAATCCTAAGCCAAAAGAACAAAGCTGGAGGCATCACGCTACCTGACTTCAAACTATACTACAAGGCTACAGTAACCAAAACAGCATGGTACTGGTACCAAAACAGAGATAGAGACCAATGGAACAGAACAGAGCCCTCAGAAATAATACCACACGTCTACAGCCATCTGATCTTTGACAAACCTGACAAAAACAAGAATTGGGGAAAGGATTCCCTATTTAATAAATGGTACTGGGAAAATTGGCTAGCCACAAGTAGAAAGCTGAAACTGGATTCTTTCCTTACTCCTTATACGAAAATTAATTCAAGATGGATTAGAGACTTAAATGTTAGACCTAAAACCATAAAAACTCTAGAAGAAAACCTAGGTAATACCATTCAGGACATAGGCATGGGCAAGGACTTCATGTCTAAAACACCAAAAGCAATGGCAACAAAAGCCAAAATGGACAAATGGGATCTAATTAAACTAAAGAGCTTCTGCACAGCAAAAGAAACTACCATCAGAGTGAACAGGAAACCTACAGAATGGGAGAAAACTTTTACAATCTACTCATCTGACAAAGGGCTAATATCCAGAACCTACAAAGAACTCAATCAAACTTACAAGATAAAAACAAACAACCCCATCAAAAAGTGGGCCAAGGATATGAACAGACACTTCTCAAAAGAAGACATTCATACAGCCAACAGACACATGAAAAAATGCTCATCATCACTGGCCATCAGAGAAATGCAAATCAAAACCACAATGAGATACCATCTCACACCAGTTAGAATGGCAATCATTAAAAAATCAGGAAACAACAGGTGCTGGAGAGGATGTGGAGAAACACTGTTTTACACTGTTGGTGGGACTGTAAACTAGTTCAACCATTGTGGAAAACAGTGTGGCGATTCCTCAAGAATCTAGAACTAGAAATACCATTTGACCCAGCCATCCCACTACTGGGGATATACCCAAAGGATTATAAGTCATGCTGCTATACACATGCACACATATGTTTATTGCAGCACTATTCACAATAGCAAAGACTTGGAATCAACCCAAATATCCATCAGTGACAGACTGGATTAAGAAAATATGGCACATATACACCATGGAATACTATGCAGTCATAAAAAAGGATGAGTTTGTGTCCTTTGTAGGGACATGGATGAAGCTGGAAACCATCATTCTCAGCAAACTATCGCAAGAACAAAAAACCAAATACCACATGTTCTCACTCATAAGTGGGAATTAAACAATGAGATCACTTGGACACAGGAAGGGGATCATCACACACCGAGTCCTATTGTGGGAAGCGGGGAGGGGGGAGGGATAGCATTAAGAGATATACCTAATGTAAATGACGAGTTAAATGGGGGCAGCACACCAACATGGCACATGTATATATATGTAACAAACCTGCACGTTGTGCACATGTACCCTAGAACTTAAAGTATTAAAAAAAAAAAAAAAGGCAGGGAGCTGAATTCCTTCACTTGTATCTGTTCTACAGAACAAGAATTCTTCAGCTAAATCAAGCTGAAAGTCTTGGGGTGGAGTGCTCTGCCTTAGAGTTCCATGGTTTTCATGGCCCTTAAATTTCAAAGTATTGTCTTTTCTTTGCTCTTGTTTCTCCCCTCTGTGCTCCAGCTTCCCTCTCCACTAATTTCCCCTTCTCTTACTTGCCCAAACCCTGTCTCCTCAGAGACCACTTTCCCAAATTGTAAATTCTTTTAACTGAGACTGGCCCAATTCTTGTGATGGGGCACTCCTGCCTAGATTAGGGGAGCAATAGTGGGCATGTGGAGTCCAAGGCCCACCGACGAAGCAAGCAGTCTGCAGAACTGAGGGACAGGCGGGCTCCTTGCTGAGGACGGCAGTCAGTGAAATGGCAGCAGCCAGTAGCCAACTTGGGAAAGCAAACACATTATTTCCCTCTGAGCCAAAACTCAGTGGGCCTGTGGAGAATAGGGAATGTGTGCCAGCCCCCAAATGCTATTCAAAGCATTGAAGTCAATGAGTATTTATTGGGCTTTTACTTTGTGCCAGGCCCAGTGCTGAGCACTTCAATGTTGCATGAGTCTCAAAGCTCTACCAGCTTTGCAAGGGAGTGGGAAATGTGTGTTGGGAATACTAATACAGGAGTGGTAAGGGACTCCAGGTGAGAAGCACACAGAGCAAGCTTTAGGGGTTGGAGTGAGGAAGAATCGCCAGTGGTTGGGCACAAGGAGGGGAAGAATAGCAAGCTAGGCCTCTGGATGAGGTGGCCTTTTGGATAGGACTGGGAAGACAATGGAGATTTTGAGAAGCAGATATGGGGGAAAGCATACCAGCAGGAGGCGCAAGCATGCTCAAAAGCACAGCAGTAGGGATGCACACAGTGAGATCGAGGGCCTAATTGGCAATCAGATGCCATACTGTACGAATCCTACCAGGCTCGGGGATCTGTCTTACCAATTCATTATCTTTTCATGGACTCTTGTTAGAGTTCCCAGTTGACTGCTCTGCCTCCTATCTCCCCCACCTCTGGCCTCACATCTTGGGGGTTACCATAAAATATAGCATGGATCATGTTTTATACCCTATCCAACTCCAAGTCTAGAGACAAGGCAGGAGCCTTGAACACTCACAGGGGCAGGAATTGAGGAATCTTACAGATCTCATCATGATTCTGTGAGTTGGGGGTGGGAAACTTCCAGCTCACCAGGGCTCCTCCACACCTTTAGTATGGATCTGGGTTTATCTTACTAATACCTGCTCTACAGCTGGAAGACGCTATAGAACACTGCCCAGCTGTAGGGCAGCTATTAGTAAGGTATCTCCTTCAGTTCAGGCTCATGTGTTGGAATCAAGAATTGATTGACATTCCAAAGAAGACTTACCTTTGAAAAACAGTTTTTATTCCACTTCAAACTCTCTGAATTTGAGAGAGGCTAACAAGGTTCACAGAGCCTTAGCTGCCACTGGTGTCCAGTCCAAGGTGTGCCACAGGGTTTTGAAGGGATGGCCCCAAGGCCATTTGAGATTATTTGGAAGCCCATCTTGGGACTTGGGCTTCAGCTTCAGAGGGCAAGAGGCCCAGTGAGGAGGTGAGGGTCATCCCCAGTTTCTTTTCTTCTGTTCTTGTTTCACTGAGAAGCTAAGAGAAAGGGAAGTGGCCTGGGGAGCTGAAAGAACCAGCAGATAGGGGAAAGGGGAAGGGGAAGAGGCAATGAGGTACAATGGAAGGGACCTAGACTTTGGAATCAGGTGGTTCAAGGCCCAATTAATTCAAGGCCACCCACTAGCTGTGGACCCCAAGAAAATAACTTCCCTAATCCTAATCATCCTCATTTATAAAATGGGGCTAATAACAGTACCTCTTGCATGGGGTTATTGTGAGAATTTAAGATATAACTCACTGGATGCCTGAGACAAGGTAGACCCCTATAAATGAAAGCTATTGGCAGAAATGGTATTGTTATCATTATCACCAACAGTATCTTTGTCAACAAGTTTGATCCTTTGGGGACCTACAGTAGGTGACGATGAGCATGCTTCCCATTTGAAGCATGTAGTTCAATTAGCTTGTCTCGATATGGATGACCCAAGAAGTTGCAGAAGTCTGGGAAACGGCCTAGGTATAAACTCATTAAGGGAAATAAAAGTTGTTCTGGAGTAACTCTTACATAAAAAGAGACTCCTGGCCTTCTCCTGGGAATAGGGATGGTGTCCAGAGGTTGTAATGGTCAGAATGACCCTGTCAGTATCTATGGTATCTCTTTGGCTCACACTGGACCTGATCCTCTTTTAGGTCAACCTTGTGTACACTCCACCCACTGCCACTTTTGTCTTTATGGTCTGCTTCCTGATGGCTCAGTGAGGGAAGGAGTAACACAGTAGCCCGACTCTGAGGCATTCACACTGCCTTCTCAGTGGTAGTTCACTAAGGATGCTGACTGTGAGATGATGCTGTATTTCACTTATGCTGGAACATGCTGCCCTTTTGTAATGCTTAAGTACCCACTCTATGTGTTTGGGCTGGTGTATCCCTGTGTGCTTTAAATGCCAGGTATTTGGGTGTGTAGGAGGGTAGTACAGCATTGCAAGGACAGATCAGCTGATGAGAACTCCATGGACCATTAGCTCCCTTTCTGGCCTTGATGAGCCATTCTCACCCAAGACTGCAGCAAGACCAGGAGCTCTCTGGGCTAATATTCTCTTTCCCATCCGAAGGGTCTGGAAAAGCTATGTTATTGCCCAAAAGATAAACAGGACCCTTGGAAGGTTGGTGGAACAACTATTATTCTTCCCACTTTACAGATGTGCTAATAGAGACAGGGAAATGAAGTGAACTCCCATAAGACCACACAGCTAGTAAAGGAAGAGAAAAAATGTGATATCAAGGGGACCAATGGGCTCTGAATATTGAAGAACCTTGTGCAGCAATCAGACAAATGGCACCAAAAGTTATCTGCTATATGTGATTCTCTGTCTATGTATTTATGTTGTGGTAAAATGCGCATAATGTCAAATTCACTATTTTAACCATTTTAAAGTTTACATTTCAGAGGCATGTAGTACATTCACAATGTGCAAGCATCAATGTTATCTAGTTTCAGAACATTTTTGTCATCCCAAATGGAAACACTGTATCTATTAAAGAGTCACTCCCTATTTCCCCTGAGCCCTCCAGCCCTAGATAACCACTCACCTGCTATATGTCTCTATGGATAAGCTTCTTCTGGATATTTCATGTGAATGGAATCATACAATATGCAGTCTTTGTGTCCGGCTTCTGATTTCACTCAGCATAATATGTTGTAGAATGTGTCAGAGCTTCATTCCCTTTTATGGCCAAATAATACTCCATTGCATAAATGAATAAACATTTTCTTTATCCATTCATCAATTAATGGTTATTTGTTGTTGTTTTCTCATCTTTGTCTATTGTGAATAGTACATTTTAACAGAAAAGTTAAAGTTTTAATGCATACTTATTATTGTGCAACGTAGTGATGGATCATACATGAGAAGTCAGAAGAATATAACTCTGAGGCAAATCAAGTTTAAAACATGTATCTGCACTGAATATTGTCACAGAATGCAAAACTCAGCACCTTATGCTCTTAGGAAACAGTCATGCATTCATGGAACGGAGCCACTCATTCAACAAACATATATAGAACATAATCTGTGTGCCAAGCACTAAAGGAAAGCAGTTGAACAAAATATATAGAAGCCACTGCTTTCACAGAGATCACAATCTTATAAAAGAGAGAGACAGCAGACGTTGGCAATAGAGTGTGATGAGTGCTACCTTCTAGATAAACTGGTAGAATGGGGAACACAGGAAGGGGAGGGAGCCAGAAACACCCACCTAGAGGATCTAAGAGTTGACAGATGAGAAAAGTGTGGAGAGAGGCAGGGGAGAGTGTTCCATGCAGAGGGAAGCAACATGTTCTAAGACATAGAGTGATACAATGAAGAACCAAAATAAATAATCAATGGGGAGCCATTGGAGAATATAAAAGAAGAAAATGTCATGACAAAATCTACATTTTAGAAATATCACTCTGGATGCAGAGTTATTAATGTACTTGAGGGAAGTAAAGGGTGAATGTAGAAAGATGAGTTAGGGTGAATTATGGCAATATAGGCAAGTAATGATATTGGTTTGGACTTCAATGGTAAGGGCCGAGATTGGCAGAAGAGAACAGATTCAATATTTATTTATAAGGTAGATTTAACAAGTTATGGTACATTTCCTCATTTGAATTTTGTAATATCTCACTTTCTTGATTTTCTTCCTACCTCACTGTCTGCTCCTTTCCAATTTCTATTGCTAGATCCTCCTTCTGCTCCAAAACTCTTATGTTTGGAGTGACCCAAGACTCAGTACTTGGACTCTTCTATTCTTTCTCTTTACACTGTACCCCTTGGGGATCTTATCCAGTTTTATGGCTTTCAATATTATCTATATGCTTACGATTTGCAAGTTTATATCTCCAGTGTTAACCTCTCTTCTAAACTTCTCACTCACATATCCTATTGCCAACTTGACGTCTCTACTTGATTATCAAATCGTACTTGATTGTTTTTGTAAAGTTCTAGTCAGACAAATTAGGCCAGAAAAAAAGGCATCTAAATTGTAAAGAAGTAAAACTATCTCTTTTCACAGATGTAATGATCTTATATATATAAAATCCCAAAGAATCCATAAGAAATCTTCTAGAGCTAATAAAAAATTCAGCAAAGTTTCAGGGAACAAAATCAACACATAGAAACCAGTTGTTTCTATACATCAGCAATAACCAGTTCAAAGAAATTAATAAAGCAATGTATATATAATAGCATCTAAAAGAATAAAATACTAGGAATAAATTAAACTTAGCATATGAAAGATGTGCAAACTGCGAACTAACTGAATACTGCAAAACATTGCTGAAAGAAATTAAAAACACAAATAAACAGAAAGTCAGCCTGTGTTAATTAATGAGGAGATTTAATATCATTAAGATGATAATACTACCCAAATTAATCTATACAGTCTACACAATCTTTATCAAAATTCTAACAGGTGCTTTTGAAGAAAGAGTAAAGTTGATTCCAACTTTATATGGAATTGTAAGGGTCCCCAAATAGCCAAAAGAATGTTGAAAAAGAAAAACAATTTAGAGGGCTCACAATTTCCTGATTTCAAAACCTAATACAAAGCTGCAGTAATCAAAATAGTGTGGTACTGACATAAGGATAGACATATAGACCAATGAAATAGAATTGAGGTTCAAAAATAGATTTATGGCCAATCAAATTTTGGCAAGGGTGACGAGTCAATTCAATGAGAAAACAATAGTCTTTTCAACAAATGGTTCAGGAACAACTAGATTTCCACATACAAAAGAATAAAATGTGGACCCACTATCTCACACCTTATAAAAATTTAATGAAAATTGATCAATGGTCTAAATGTAAGAGCTAAATCTTAAACTTTTAGAAGAGAACATAAGAATAAATCTTTATAGTATCAGATTTGGCATTAGCATCTTAGGACACTAAAGGCACAGGCAACGGCAACAATAAGCAGATAAATTGGACTTCAAAAAAATTAAAATAAACCTTTATGCATTGATGTACACTATTAAGAAAGTGAAAAGACGCCCTACAGAGTGATAGAAAATATTTTCAAGTGATATACCATCTGATAAGAGTTTGATATCCAGAATATACAGCATAATATACTGTTACAATGCAACAACAAAAAGACAAAAACCCACTTTAAAAATAGGCAAACTGGAAAGGAAAACACAGAAAGCTTTTCCACTAAAAACCGGAACAAGAAAAGGATGACCACTTTCACCATTGTTAATCAATATAGTACTGGAAGTCGTAGCCAGAGCAAGTAGGCAACAGAAAGAAATAGAAGGAATCCAGATTGCAAAGGAGGAAATCAAATTGTCCCTGTTTGCAGGTGACATGATCTTATATATTGATAAAGACCTAAAGACTCTGCCAAAAACCTCTTGGAACTGATAAATGAATTCAGTAAATTTGCAGGATACAAAATCAACATACAAAAATCAATAGTAAACTGATGTATATGAACAACAAGCTAGCTGAAGAAGAAAACAAGAAGGCAATCCAATTTACAATAGGTACAAAAATATATACCTAAGAATAAATTTAACCAAAAAGGTGAACAACCTCTACAAGGAAAACTACCAAAAAACAAACAAACAAAAAAACAACTGATGAAACAAATTGAAGAGGTTACAAACAAATGGAAAGACATTTATTCCCTGCTTACGAATTGCAATAGTTAACATTGTAAAAATGACCATACTACTCAAAGCAATCTACAGATTCAAGGCAATCCCTACCAAAATATCAATGACTGTCTTCCCAGAAACAGAGTAAAATATTTAAATGTGTATGGAACCACAAAAATTCTCAGATAGCCAATGCAATCCTAAGCAAAAAGAACAAAACTGGAGGCATCATACTACCAGACTTCAAAATATACTACAAAGCTATAGTAAGTAAAAGAACATGGTACTGGTATGAAAACAGATATGTGAACCAATGGAACAAAATAGAGAACCCAGAAATCAATCTATGTATTTGCAGCCAATTGATTTTTGACATAGGTGCCAAGAACACTCATTGTGGAAAGGCCAGTTTCTTCAATAAATAGTGCTAGGGAAAATTGGATATCCATGCACATAAGAATGAAACTAGACCCACGCCTCTCACCCTACACAAAAATCACTCAAAATGGATGAAAAACCCAAATGTAATACCTAAAACCGGCCGGGCGCGGTGGCTCACGCCTGTAATCCCAGCACTTTGGGAGGCCGAGGCGGGTGGATCACGAGGTCAGGAGATCGAGACTATCCTGGCTAACATGGTGAAACCCCGTCTCTACTAAAAATACAAAAAAACTAGCCGGGCGTGGTGGCGGGCGCCTGTAGTCTCAGCTACTTGGGAGGCTGAGGTGGGAGAATGGCGTGAACCCGGGAGGCGGAGCTTGCAGTGAGCCGAGATCACGCCACTGCACTCCAGCCTGGGAGCACAGCGAGACTCCATCTCAAAAAAAAAAAAAAAAACCTAAAACTATAAAACTAGTAGAGGAAAATATTAGGGAAATTCTTTAGGACATTTGTCTGGGAAAAGATTCTATGAATGAGACTTCAAAAGCACAGGCAGAAAAAGCAAAAATAAACAAATAGAATTAAATTAAACTAAAAGACTTCTGCACAGCAAAGGAAACAATCAACAGAGTGAAAAGACAACCTACACAATGAGAGAAAATATTAGCAAATTATTCATCTGAAAAGGGGTTAATATCCCGAATATATAAGGAACTCAACAGCAAAATAATAAAAGCCAAACAATCCAATTAAATATGGGCAAATGATCTAGCAGAAATTTCTCAAAAGAAGACATACAAATGGCCAACAAATAGATTTAAAAATGCTCAACATTACTAATCATAAGTGAACTGCAAATCAAAACCACAATGAGAGGTCACTCATATCTGTTAGACTGGCTACTATAAAACAACAACAACAAAAATTCTGGCAAGGATGCAAAGAAAAGGAAGCTCTTATTCACTATTGGTGGGAATGTAAACTAGTATAGCCACTATGTAGAACAGTATGGAGATTCCTCACAAAACTACAAATAGAACTACCATATGATCCAGCAATCCCACTACTGGGAATTTATCCAAAGAAGATGAAATCAGTATATAAAAGAGACACCTGCACCCCTACGTTTATTGCAGCACTATTCACAATAGCCAAGATATAGAATCAACCTAGATGTCCAACAACAGATGAGCTGGTAAAGAAAATGTGATACACATAAACAATGGAGTACTAATCAGCCATAAAAAAAGAATGAAATCCTGGCATTTGCAACAACATGAATGAAACTAGAGGACACGATGTTAGGGAAAACAGGCCAGGAGCAAAAAGTCAAACAATGCATGTTCTTACTCATATGTGGAAGCTAAAAAAGTTTATCTTATAAAAGTAAAAAGTAGAATAGAAGACTTTAGAGGCTGAGAAGGGTAACAAAAATGGGGTGGGGGTAGGGAGAAATTTGTTAAAAGATGCGAAATTACAGCTGGATAGGAGGGATAATTTCTAGTGTTCTATACCACAGTAGGATGACTATAGTTAACAATAATATCTTATATCATTTTAAATAGCTAGGAGAGGGATATTGAGTGTTTCCACACACAAAGAAATGATAAATGTTTGAGATTGTGTATATGCTAATTATGCTGAACTGATCACTCTACATGTCTTGAAACATTACTATGTACCCCATGAATATGTATAATTATTATATGTCACATGTTCTCACTTATAAATGGGAGCTAAATGATGAGAACACATGGACACATAGAAGGGAACAACACACACAGGGGACTTTCAGAGGGTGGTGGGTGGGAGAGGGGGAAGAACAGGAAAAATAACTAATGGGTACTAGGCTTAATATCTGGGTGAGGAAGTAATTTGTACAACAAACCCCCATGACATAAGTTTACCTTCGTAACAAACCTGCACTGTACCCCGAATTTAAGGTTAAAAAAAAGAAAACGCTGGTAGGCTATTAATTATTGCCTCAATTTCAGAGCCTGCTATTGGTCTATTCAGGGATTCAACTTCTTCCTGGTTTAGTCTTGGAAGAGTGTAATTGTCCAGGAAATTATCCATTTCTTCTAGATTTTCCAGTTTATTTGCATAGAGGTGTTTATAGTATTCTCTGATGGTAGTTTGTATTTCTGTGGGGTCGGTGGTGATATCCCCTTTATCATTTTTAATTGCGTCGATTTGATTCTTCTCTCTTTTCTTCTTTATTAGTCTTGCTAGTGGTCTGTCAATTTTGTTGATCTTTTCAAAAAACCAACTCCTGGATTCATTGATTTTTTGGAGGGTTTTTTGTGTCTCTATCTCCTTCAGTTCTGCTCTGATCTTAGTTATTTCTAGCCTTCTGCTAGCTTTCGAATGTGTTTGCTCTTGCTTCTCTAATTCTTTTAATTGCGATGTTAGAGTGTCAATTTTAGATCTTTCCTGCTTTCTCTTGTGGGCATTTAGTGCTATAAATTTCCCTCTACACACTGCTTTAAATGTGTCCCAGAGATTCTGGTATGTTGTATCTTTGTTCTCATTGGTTTCAAAGAACATCTTTATTTCTGCCTTCATTTCGTTATGTACCCAGTAGTCATTCAGGAGCAGGTTGTTCAGTTTCCATGTAGTTGAGCGGTTTTGATTGAGTTTCTTAGTCCTGAGTTCTAGTTTGATTGCACTGTGGTCTGAGAGACAGTTTGTAATAATTTCTGTTCTTGTACATTTGCTGAGGAGTGCTTTACTTCCAATTACGTGGTCAATTTTGGAATAAGTACGATGTGGTGCTGAGAAGAATGTATATTCTGTTGATTTGGGGTGGAGAGTTCTATAGATGTCTATTAGGTCTGCTTGCTGCAGAGATGAGTTCAATTCCTGGATATCCTTGTTAACTTTCTGTCTCGTTGATCTGTCTAATGTTGACAGTGGGGTGTTGAAGTCTCCCATTATTATTGTATGGGAGTCTAAGTCTCTTTGTAAGTCTCTAAGGACTTGCTTTATGAATCTGGGTGCTCCTGTATTGGGTGCATATATATTTAGGATAGTTAGCTCTTCCTGTTGAATTGATCCCTTTACCATTATGTAATGGCCTTCTTTGTCTCTTTTGATTTTTGATGGTTTAAAGTCTGTTTTATCAGAGACTAGTATTGCAACCCCCGCTTTTTTTTGTTCTCCATTTGCTTGGTAAATCTTCCTCCATCCCTTTATTTTGAGCCTATGTATGTCTCTGCGTGTGAGATGGGTCTCCTGAATACAGCAGACTGATGGGTCTTGACTCTTTATCCAGTTTGCCAGTCTGTGTCTCTTAATTGGAGCATTTAGTCCATTTACATTTAAGGTTAAGATTGTTATGTGTGAACTTGATCCTGCCATTATGATATTAACTGGTTATTTTGCTCATTAGTTGATATAGTTTCTTCCTAGCCTCGATGGTCTTTACATTTTGGCATGTTTTTGAGATGGCTGGTACCGGTTGTTCCTTTCCATGTTTAGTACTTCCTTCAGGGTCTCTTGTAAGGCAGGCCTAGTGGTGACAAAATCTCTAAGCATTTGCTTATCTGTAAAGGATTTTATTTCTCCTTCACTTATGAAACTTAGTTTGGCTGGATATGAAATTCTGGGTTTAAAATTCTTTTCTTTAGGAATGTTGAATATTGGCCCCCACTCTCTTCTGGCTTGGAGAGTTTCTGCCGAGAGATCTGCTGTGAGTCTGATGGGCTTCCCTTTGTGGGTAACCCGACCTTTCTCTCTGGCTGCCCTTAAGATTTTTTCCTTCATTTCAACTTTGGTGAATCTGGCAATTATGTGTCTTGGAGTTGCTCTTCTCGAGGAGTATCTTTGTGGCGTTCTCTGTATTTCCTGGATTTGAATTTTGGCCTGCCCTACTAGGTTGGGGAAGTTCTCCTGGATGATATCCTGAAGAGTGTTTTCCAACTTGGTTCCATTTTCCCCCTCACTTTCAGGCACCCCAATCAGACGGAGATTTGGTCTTTTTACATAATCCCATACTTCTTGCAGGCTTTGTTCATTTCTTTTTCTTCTTTTTTCTTTTGGTTTCTCTTCTCGCTTCATTTCATTCATTTGATCCTCAATCGCTGATACTCTTTCTTCCAGTTGATCGAGTCGGTTACTGAAGCTTGTGCATTTGTCACGTATTTCTCGTGTCATGGTTTTCATCTCTTTCATTTCGTTTATGACCTTCTCTGCATTAATTAGTCTAGCCGTCAATTCTTCCACTTTTTTTTCAAGATTTTTAGTTTCTTTGCGCTGGGTACGTAATTCCTCCTTTAGCTCTGAGAAATTTGATGGACTGAAGCCTTCTTCTCTCATCTCGTCAAAGTCATTCTCCGTCCAGCTTTGATCCGTTGCTGGCGATGAGCTGCGCTCCTTTGCCGGGGGAGATGCGCTCTTGTTTTTTGAATTTCCAGCTTTTCTGCCCTGCTTTTTCCCCATCTTTGTGGTTTTATCTGCCTCTGGTCTTTGATGATGGTGATGTACTGATGGGGTTTTGGTGTAGGTGTCCTTCCTGTTTGATAGTTTTCCTTCTAACAGTCAGGACCCTCAGCTGTAGGTCTGTTGGAGATTGCTTGAGGTCCACTCCAGACCCTGTTTGCCTGGGTATCAGCAGCAGAGACTCAGTTGAAAATGCCGAAATCACCGGTCTTCTGTGTCTCTGGCGCTGGGAGTTGAAGACTGGAGCTGCTCCTATTCGGCCATCTTGCTCCGCCCCTCTTAGGTTTGTTAATATGATGTACTACATTGATTAATTTTCAAACATTAACACAAACTTGCATTCCTGGGATAAATCTACTTGAACATGATGTAGTATCCTTTTTACATGTTGCTGACTTTTAATTTGCTAAGAATATTTTAAGATTTTTTAAAAATTATGTACTTGAAAATATTGGTCTGTAGTTTTTGTTTCTTGTAATGTGTTTATTTGCTTTTATTATTAAGATAATGTTGGTCTCATAAATTGAGATGGAAAGTATTTCCTTCTCTTCAATTATAAATGTGGACATGCAAAAACTCCAACAACATAATAGCAAAGCAAATCCAGCAACATTTAAAAAGAATTATAAAACATGACCAGGTGAGATTTATCCCAGGAATATAAGGTTGGTTTACTATCTGGAAATAATGTAACATATCATATTAATTGGTTACTAGAATCACATGATCATCTAAATAGATGCAGAAAACATCCAGCCCCCTTTCTCGGCAAGAACACTTAACAAACTAGGAATAGAAGGAATGATCTGTTAGTGGTGATGTCTTTCACCTATTGTATGCCTGAAAAAAGCTTCATTTTTCATATCATATCATACCGTATCATGTGATTTTCATATCACTTCCTTTTTGAATGACATATGTCCTGGGTGTGGAATGTTAGGTTGACATGTTGTTTTCAATACTTTAAAAATACTGCTTCACTATCTTCTCACTTGCATTATTTCCAACAAAAATCTTATGCCCTTATCTTTATTCCTCTAACTGCTACATATCTCTTTTCTGTCTCCTTTTTAGGTTTTCTTATTATCTCTGTTTTTCATAATTTGTTTGTGATGTGCCTTGGTATAGTTTTCTTCATGTTTCTTGTGGTCTGTGTTTGCTGAGCTTTTTGGATTGGTGGGTGATACAGTTTGGATGTTTTGTTCCCTCCAAATCTCATGTTGGAATGGGACTTCCAATATTAGAGGTGGGCTCAGTGGGAGGTGTTTGTGTCATGGGGAACTATCCCTCACAAATGGTTTGATGCTGTGTTCACAGTAATAAGTTAGGTCTCACTTTATGACTTCATGCGAGATCTGGTTGTTTAAAAGAGCCTGGACCCTCCTCCCTCTCTCTTGCTCCTTCTCTTGTCATGTGACACACTGGCTGCCCCTTTGCCTTCCACCATGATTGTAAGCTTCCTGAAGCCTTACCAGAGGCACATGCTGGCACCACCATGCTTCCTGTATAGCCTGCAGAACCAAGAGCCAACATAAACCTCTTTTCTTTATAAATTGCCCAGTCTCAGGTATTACTTTTAGCAATGCAAAATGAACTAACGCAGTGGGATTATATTTTTCATCAAATTTGAAAAAAAGGGACATCATTTTGTTATGTAATTTTTCTGTTTGCCTCTCATTTTCAGAGACTCTAATTATATGTATATTAGGACACTTGCAGTTTTCTACAGCTCAGTGATGCTCTGCTATTTTTTTCTTTTATCTCAACTTCCCATCTTGGATAGTTTGTTTTGCTATATCTTCAAGCTCACTTTTGTTTTTTTCTGAAATATCTAATTTGTTAATCTCATCCAGTGCATTTTTATCTCGTTTTTTTTTTGTTTGTTTTCATCTGCAGAAGTTTGATTTGTGTCTTTTTGTATCTTCCACATTTCTACTTAACTTTTTACCATATGGAACATAATTATAATTATAATTATCATTATTGTTTTAATGCCCATGTTTGCTAATTCTGATATCTGTACACTTCTGGGTTGGTTTCAACTGATTACTTTTTCTTTCTGTTGTTTGGATTTTTCTAGTTCATTGCATGTCTGCTAATATTTGTTTGGAAACAGATATTTTGATTTTACCTTGCCAGATGCTAGATTTTACCTTGTCAAGTACTATATTTTTAAATTCCTATAAACATTATTGATCTTCATTCTAGAATGCAGTTAAATTAATTAGAAAGAGTCTGATCCTTTTGAGTCTTGCTTTTAAGATTTATTAGGTGGGAGTGGGACATTGCTCAGTCTAGGGTTCATAATTCCTCACTTTTGAAGCAAGAATACCGTGTACTCTATCCAGTGTCAGGTGAATTACAAATTTGTCTAGTCTGGCTAGTGGCAGCAGGTACTGTTCCAGATTGTGTGAGTGCTATGTCCTTCACTCTCATCCTTTTAGATCATTCTTACCCTAGCCTCCAGTAGTTTCCTCATATGCATGTGGTGATCAGTATTCTGTTGAATACTTGAGGGGGGCAATCCACAGACATCTGGAATTATTTCTATGTGTATGTTTCTACTCTCCAATATTCTACACTACAAGCTCTGGCTGTCTTTGTTTTCCCAAACTCCAAGCTGGATGTCCTCAATTCAGGGATACTGTAAGGCTCTGCCCAGGTTTCCCCTCCTCGCATCACATCTTAGAAGCTTTTTCTAGGCAACAAGCTGGGAAAACCATAGTACTCACTGACTGTTTCCCTTTTCTCCAGGATCACTGTTCTTTGTTACGTGATGGACAGAGTCTCGAAAAGTATTGTTTCACGTATTTTGTTCTTTCAGGCAGGAGAATAAATCTAATCCTTATTGGGATCCAACAAAGTATCTTGGAGGAAGCAGCATTTGAGCTGAGTCTTTTAAGATGCAATTCTTTAGACAGGTAGAGATTAGATGCAAGGCATTCCACTTTGAGAGAACTGTGTAAGCAAGAGAAAGAAGTGGTACAGTACAAAATCTGCTTAGGTCATGGAAGAACTCTAAGGTGTTTGAGGGTGAAGAGGTAGGAAGGGAGGAGATGCAACAGCTAAGAACAACATACCAAGAACCGTGCAGCCACACAATCAACTGTTATTTAGTATGTGCCCCAGAGCAAAGGAAGGTGTCTGAGTTACATGGAGGTGGGCAGTGACAGGATAGTCACAAATATCTGTGTTTTGGAAAAGTCAATCTGGAGAACAGATTGTGTGGAGGGAAAATAGAGAGTTCCATTTGAAGATGATAGCAGGATTTCAACGAGAGTTGAGGAGAGGCTAAAGTACTGGAAGTGGGGTTGGAGAAGAAGTTGTCTTCCAAGTACAAAGAGGGAGAGGAAGGATAAAGGCAGTTCCCAGGATGCCTTCAGGAATCTTCCAGGAAGATGAGAGCATCACCCCTAAAATGGGGAATTCTGGAGGAGCAGTAGAGTGAGGAGGCTGATTTGGTCAGGTTTGGCCACGTTGAAGTGCAACATGCATATTGAGCAGCCAGGTGCATTGCAGGCAAATGATAATGTGGGCCTTTCCACACAAGAAAGGGCCCATGTGAAATCTTGAGATTCTTTAGAATCTGACCAGCTGTATTGCACCACCAGTGCGGAGCCCAAATGGGGATATGGTTGCTTTTTACCCAGTGGGCAGAATTAGTGCATTACCACAGATACAGCCACACCTAGTTCCTAAAGACTTGTCAGATGTCAAACCTCATGAGACTCTCAGCCTGATCTGAGTCTTGATTCTGGCTCTGCTAGGGTATAACTTCAGTTAAACAGCCTGAAGAGCAAAAGAACAACAATTCTGTTTGTATTCTTGTTGGCAAAACACCCCAAACTAATAGCATGATTTTAGTAGATTTGAGAGACCTTTGGGGGCAATTACTAGGACTCATAAAGGAAAGACCAAACACCTGTTGCTGGGATTAAATGCTTTCCTTTAGCCCTGTGTAGAGCTGTTGATGGGTTGATGGAGACCCAATAAGGGGAAGCTTTCTGTAGAAGAGCTGGGGGCCAGCACATCTGAGCCTTCTTGAAGTGGGAATGCGGGGTGGCAGGTGTGGCAAAAAAGATAAGGGAGTCCCTAACTGCTGGCATCCCAGCATCCTATACGCAGAATGGGAAGGCCCTCAGATTCTACCTCATCTGCCTCCCCATTGTTCTAGTAATGATGCTAAAGCTTGAATATGGAGCAAAGATTGGTCGGAAGCCAAATATCCCATCAGGGATGAAATCAGGTTGGGCTCCAGTTTAGATTCCTGGCTTGATGTTTGTGATGATTACTTTTGTGTGTCGACTTGACCGGGCCACAAAATGCCCAAATATTGGGTTAAACTTTTTTTTCCTTTTTCTGGGCGTGTGTGTGAGGGTGTTTCTAAAAGAGATTAACATTTAAATTAGTGCATTAAGTAAAGCAGATTGCCATCCCCAGTGAGGGTGGGCATGATCTAATCCATTTATGATCCAAATAGAGCGAGAAGGCAGAGGAAGGTTTAATTTGCTCTCTGCCTGACTGCTTGAGTGGGGACATCCATTTCTACTGCCCTCAGTGCTCCTGATTCTCAGGCCTTCAGATCCGGGCTGGAATTCACACCTTCAGCTTTCCAGCTATCAGGTTTTTCAGCCAAACCACCAGCGTTCCTGAGTCTATAGCTTGCAGACAGATTGTGGGACTTCTCAGCTTCTGTAATGGTGTAAGCCAATACTTCATGATAAATCTCTCTCTCTCTCCTCATTCCTCTCTTCTATCTCTCCTCTTTCTCTTTCTCTGTCTCCTCTCTTCTCTCTCTCTATATATATGTGTGTATGTGTGTGTGTGTGCGCACGCGCATGCGCATGCATGTGTGCACACACACGTGCGTGCTTGTGCGTCTGGGTTGAATCTTCCACTATATCCATTCTGTTGGGACTGGTTCAAAAGTAACAGCCATGGGCCCACAAGCTTAATTTCGAGATGTCAGGCTTTCTCATTACTGGCCCTGGGCCTATAGAGAGTGGAGACAGGGGAAGAAGCCTATGTAGTATTTTGTTGAGAATGATTCTACAAGGAATTCGGGCTGCTGGGCCTCAGCAGATGGGACCGTTTTCCCCAAGAGACTGCTCAGAGCCACCTCTTCCCCATGGGTGAGACATTACCAGCACAGGGGTTTGCATGCAGTTCAGTGTTCTACTTTATTAACCACCAGTGACAGTCAACAGAAAACCTATTTCAACCAGTTTTCTCTATGCTTTTCAGCCTCTGAAATCATCATCTACACTTTTTTTCTTTGCTCTAGTTCTTTTTGTTACAGAAACTTTCACTGTTAAAGTGCTCTTTCCCCAAAGTGGGGAGCCTGGCAGGAAGGTTTCTTTCAGTCTGCAGGGTGTAATTACAGTGAGAGGAGCAGTGCCATAGGAAGCTCTGTCTCCCATTTGCAGACAGATGGATGCTGCTTTCCCCTTTCCTTTTGGTCCCCTCTAGTTAATCCAGACCTCAGGACTTGTGTTACTTTTCAGGAATCCTCCCACAAGCACTAGCACAGAGCTAAATGCTCAGAAGAAACTGAAACATGAACCCTCCATACATGCCCAAAAAAGAAACTGGAGAGCTACGGTAGCATTAGTGAGAAAGGGAAGGGGACACCTGTAACTTTGGCAATGCCTTGCTGAGTACCTTTAGTAAGTCCTTCTCATTCATTTTAGGAGAGCAGAGACATGTTGGGAGGTGGCCAGTGGATAGAAACCTTCGGGAGAGACTAAGGCTGGTTCAATGCCAGGGCAGTGGCTCAGATGTTCAGTGACTGGCAGCAAGCACAGTCAAAGTAACAACCCAAATAACTTTCCTCCAATATGCCTGGTCTGTACTTCTGAAACTTTCCATTGAAGGTTGGACCACAGAGATGGCATCTAAGATGGCTGGCCCAGAGTAGGCTCTGTGGAAATGATTGGTGAATTAATGATTCAAGATGGATAGGACATGGAATATGGATGATCATTTTCATTTAATTTTTCTCTAATTTGCTTTTCCAGATATTTCTACTGCATTTCATTTTCTGTATTAATTATGTTATGGAATCCTGGTTTATGAGCATTTAACAATGTCCAGGGCATAATAAGCAATCAAACTATCAGCTGATGTTATTATTAAATCAGCATTTTAAGTCTTGTTAATACCCTGCAGGTGTCTTTAGTCTCCAAATAGGTCTTCTTTGTGGAAGGAGGAGTTAAATGAAGACCGGGTGCTCCAGGCTGCTAAGCCTCTGGGGTGGTCTCAGTCCTATCAGTATCCAGATCCTAGCAGCACCTTGCTTGCCCAAGAACAGCAGCCCAATCCTTAGTAGGCCTACAGAGGTGGAGGGAGAAGAAACAGAGAGCTCAGTATCCAGTGGCAGCAGGGACATAGCACAAGGGCACTGCCCTGCCAAGTGCAAAACTCATCCTGGCTGCAGGCACTCTGTGGCACCCAGCCCACAACCTGGGCAAGGATGAGAAATCATGTCTTCAGAGGGGCAGGAACTTGTCCAGGGTGCCACAGCAAGAGATGGCAGAGTAGAAGTAAAAGCCAAGGCTGCAGCCTTGACCATGTCAGGTGACCTCTTCTTTCTAGCTTCACATTCTTGGGAGTCATATTTAAGACTTTTCTGGGAAAGGATAAAAATCTTTTCCCCATTCTGTCTCACTCCTAGGCAAATAAGAGAACTTGCAAAAGAGAAGAGCATCAGAAAAAAAGCATAAAGGTATCTCTTTCTACTGATAGCATCTCTCCCAGCCTGCTCAGCCACTCACGTGACTTAGCAGGGCTCAGGTTTGAGCATGTCCTGTTCACCTCTCACTGAGAAGCACAGAGCAGAGAGAGGACTTTTCACCTCAGCTGTCTGCCTCCACTCTGGCCTCCTACAGTCTAATCGCCACACAGCTGCTAAAGTGATTTTTTAGAAAACACAAGTCAGATCATGTTACTTTTGTGTTTACAGTCCTCAGTGATCCCCATCTCATCCAGAGCAGGTACCCAAAACTTTATGGTGGTCCCAAAGACCCTCCATGCTATGGACCTTACTGTCTTGCTGGCCTCCCCTCTCCTGTCACCGTCCCTTCTGGACACACTCCTCTCCCACGACCCCAGACTTCTTGCTGTCCCTCAATCTCAGGAAGAACAAGGACCTCACACTTAAAGTTCACTCCACCTGAGACATTCTCCCTGCAGATGTCAGCATAGGACACTCCCTCACTTTCCTTGAGCTCTGTTCAAGTGGCACCTTCTTAACGAGACCTCTCTCGAATGCCAAATTGAAAGTAACTTCCTTGGGATGCAGTGAAAAGGAAACCCTTATATGCTGTTGGTGGAAGTGTAAATTAGTACAACCATTAAGGAAAACAGTATGGAGATTGCCCAAAAAATTTAAAATAGAACTGCCATATGATCAAGCAATCGACTACTGGATGTATACCTGGGAAAGGAAAATATCTTGGGCCCCCAATATCACTAAGCTAAAGGGAAAAGTCAAGCTGGGAACTGCATAAGGCAAACATGCCTCCCATCCTGTTCAAAGTCACCCCTCTGCTCACTGAGATAAATGCATATCTGACTCTCCTTTGGAGAGGTTAATCAGAAACTCAAAATAATGCAACCATTTGTTTCTTATCTACCTGTATTAGTCCATTTTTGTGCTGCTGATAAAGACAAATCCAAGACTGGGCCATTTACAAAAGAGATTTATAATGGACTTACAATTCCACATGGCTGGGGAGGCCTCACAATCATGGCAGAAGACAAGGAGGAGCAAGTCACATCTTATGTGGATGGATGGCGGCAGGAAAAAAGAAAGCTTGTGCAGAGAAGCTTCCATTTTTAAAACCATCATATCTCATCAGACCCATTCACTATCAGGAGGACAGCACTGGAAAGACCCATCCCCATGATTCAATCATCTCCCACTGGGTCCCTCCCACAACACATGGGAATTATGGGAGCTACAAGATGATGTTTGGATGGGGACACAGAAACAAACCATATCATTCCATCCCTGGCCCTTCCCAAATCTCATATGTTCACATTTCAAAACCAATCATGCCTTCGCACAGTCCCCCAAAGTCTCAACTCATTTCAGCATTAACTCAAAAGTTCACAGTCCAAAGTCCCTTCTGAGATAAGGCAAGTCCCTTTCACCTATGAACTCATAAAATCAAAAGCAATTTAGTTACTTCTTAGATACAATGGGGGTACAGGCATTAGGTAAACACAGCCATTCCAAGTGGGAGAAATTGACCAACATAAAGGGGCTACAGGCCACAATGCAAGTCTGAAATCCAGCAGAGCAGTCAAATCTTAAAACTCCAAAACAATCTCCTTTGACTCCATGTCTCACATCCAGGTCACGCTGATGGAAGAGGTGGGTTCCCATGTCTTGGGCGACTCCCCCCTTGTGGCTTTTCAGGGTATAGCCTCCCTCGTTGCTGCCTTCATGAAATGGTGTTGAGTGTCTGAGGCTTTCCCAGTCTCATGCTACAAGCTGTTGATGGATCTACCATTCTGGGGTCTGGAACAATGGCCCTCTTCTCATGGCTCCACTAGGCCATACCCCAGTAGGGACTCTGTGTGGGTGATCCAACTCCACATTTCCCTCCTGCACTGCTCTAGCAGAGGTTCTCCATGAGGGCCCTGCCCCTGAAGCAAACTTCTGCCTAGGTATCCAGGCATTTCTGTACATCTTCTGATATCTAGGTGGAGGTTCCCAAACCCTAATTCTTGACTTCTGTGCACCGCAAGCTCAACACCACATGGAAGCTGCCAAGGCTTGGGGCTTGCACCCTCTAAAGCCATGATCTGAGCTTTACATCGGCTCCTTTCAGACATGGCTAGAGCAGCTGGGACACAGGGAACCAAGTCCCTAGGATGCACACAGCACAGGGACAGTGGGTCCGGCCCATGAAACCACTTTTTCCTTCTAGGCCTCCAAACCTGTGATGGAAGGGGCTGCTGTGAAGACCTCTGACATGCCGTGGAGACGTTTTCCCCATTGTCTTGGGGATTAACATTCAGTTCCTCATTATGTATGCAAATTTCTGCAGCCAGGTTGAATTTCTCCTCAGAAAATGGGATTTTCTTTTCTATCACATTGTCAGGCTGCAAAATTTCCAAATTTTTTATGCTCTGCTTCCCTTATAAAACTGAATGCCTTTAACAGCACCAAGTCACATCTTCAATGCTTTCCTGCTTAGAAATTTCTTCCTCCAGATACCCTAGAACATGTGTCTCAAGTTCAAAGCTCCACACATCTCCAGGGCAGGGGCAAAATGCTACCAGTCTCTTTGCTAAAACATAACAAGAGTCATCTTTGCTCCAGATCCCAACAAGTTCCTCATCTCCATCACAGAACACTTCAGCCTGGATTTTATTGTCCATATTGCTATCAGCATTTTGTGTAAAGCCATTCAATAAGTCTCTAGGAAGTTCCAAACTTTCCCACATTTTCCTGTCTTCTTCTGAGCCCTCCAAACTCTTCCAACCTCTGCCCATCACCCAGTTCCAAAGTCACTTCTACATTTTCGGGACTCATTTCAGCAGCACCCCACTCCACTAGTACCAATTTACTGTGTTAGTCCGTTTTCACACTGCCGATAAAGACATACCCGAGACTGGGAAGAAAAAGATGTTTAATTGGACTTACAGTTCCACATGGCTGGAGACACCTCAGAATAATGGCAAGAGTTGAAAGGCACTTATTACATGGAGGCAGCAAGAGAAAATGAGGAAGGAGCAACAGTGGAAACCCCTGATAAACTCATCATAGCTCATCAGACTTACTCACTATTATGAGAATAGCGTGTGAAAGACCAGCCCCCATGATTCAATTACCTCCCCCTTGTCCCTCCCACAACAAGGGGGAATTCTGGGAGATACAATTCAAGTTGACATTTGGGTGGGGTCACAGCCAAACAATATCACACCCCCTCCAGAGACTCTGATCTCCCAAAATTTGATCGAGATCTGAAGTTTATTTTGCTGTACAACTCCTTTTCTTTGGAGTTGTTCTTGCTTCAAACACAAGGAAGGCAAGCTTTTCCTGCTATCATGATGATGGAAGGCAGGAAACTCCTTAATGCAGTTTGAGCTCACTTCCAACAGGGAAGATGAGGGTGCTTTTTTTGTTTTTTTGTTTTTGTTTTTGTTTTTGTTTTTGTTTTTGTTTTCTATTCCTGCTTCTAGGATGGTAGAGAGCAGTCTTCAGCCTGAGACCCGTCCCTAGGTAAGTAACTGAATTGGGGTTTGTCTTGGCTGAAGTTAAGATTAACAACCAGCTGGTCTTAGTTTCTCCTTACCATTAGAGTGCTCAATAATCATATAACTTGTGCAATTGTTTGTTTTGCTTAACTGTTTTTGTTGTTGTTGTTGTTGTTGGTTTGTTTCTGTTTTTGTTGTTGTTTCAGTCTTTTTTCCACTGGGTTTCATCAACTCTATCTGGCTTGACCAAATCCGAAGGAAGTTCCAAATTATGGGGAACAAGACCTCTGAAATGGCTAAATTCCTACACACAAAAAAAGGTGGTGCTGTGGGGGGAGAAAAACGGTCAGCAAAAGGACAAAAGGAGAAAGGTTTTTTTGTTTGTTTGTTTTCGTTTGTTTGTTTGCTTGTTTTATGACTAAGGGGCTCTATTTACATAAAAAGGCCACCTTTTTGCTAGCCTTTTGCACCCTCTAAAGCCATGGTCTGAGCTTTACATCGGCTCCTTTCAGACATGGCTAGAGGAGCTGGGACACAGGGAACCAAGTCCTTTCAGTTTGGCTAGCCAGGCCAAACTGAAAGAGCAATGGCTATACTTCTGAAATTGTAGCAATTTGTCCTAGATGAAATATGGTAATGAGATTTAAAAGGATTTTTTTAAAAGAGCTCAATGGTTAAAAGTCTAATTAAAAGCTAACATCCAAGGTGTGTGTGTGTGTGTGTGTGTGTGTGTATGTGTGTGTGTTTGTATTTAAAAGGCTTTCATGTTTTTGTTTTTGTTTTTATCCTAGGACCTTGTCTTTTTTTTTTTGAGTATAATTTTTTTTCTTCTCAGTTAACTGAATTGTGTTTTCTCCATTTACTTCTGTTGTCTCTCCTTTCTCTTGCACCCTCTGCCGCACGGTGGACCTAAAATAATTTATAACAGTCTGGGGTTCCTTAAAGAAAATGGAGAAGACACCACACCCCCTTTGGGGGAGAAACCAGTTTTGCCTTATGGAACTCCAAGTATGTAAACAGACAAGTTCATTTTGTTTAAAAAAAAATAAGTGCACTGTAAAAGCATCACATGGTCTAAGCTAGTAATAATTCTCCCTTTTTGGAGACCCAGGATTCAGTGTGGAATCTGCCCAAAGCCGAGAGATCCAGTTAACATATAGGTATTCCCTATCTAAATAAAATTGGTTTCCTTATTAAATCCTATGATAGATTTCTATAATGTTATGTTTGATTTGGCATCCATCTTTAATCTCCCTCTATCACCACTAGACATTTCTATCTCTGCGCCTTAAGGTATAAATTTGCTATTTGATTTTCACCTGAGTTGTTTGCTTTAATATGCTTTTTTTTTTTTTTTTTTTTGAGACGGCATCTTGCTCTGTCGCCCAGGCTAGAGTGCAGTGGTGCGATCTTGGCTCACTACAACCTCTGCCTCCCAGTTCAAGCAATTCTCCTGCCTCAAACTCCTGAGTAGCTGGAATTACAGGCACCCACCACTGCACCAAGCTAATTTTTGTATTTTTAGTAGAGACGGGGTTTCACCATCTTGGCTAGGCTGGTCTCAAACTCCTGACCTCGTGATCCACCCACCTCGGCCTCCCAAAGTACTGGTATTACAAGTGTTAGCCACCACACCCGGCCTAATATGCAAATTTAAGGCTATTTAGCTCAAAACTGCCTGGGGTTCTGAAATAGGTTATCCAGAATCTGAAAGTCTAAGATAGGAAAAAAAAAGATTTTTATAAATCTGTAAGTAGTACTTCTATTGACATGCCTAATATGTCTATGTATTTACATGCTGTGTATGCAAAGTTTCACTACTGAAAATACGTAAAAGAGTTCTAATTAATGGGCTTAGGAAAATAAAAGTGCTTGAATCAAATATTTTATCAGGAAAAAAAGAAAAGACTGGTCAAATGCTTTTTCAAGTTTAAGTAGCTTAAGTAAAATCTTTAGCAAATAAGCTAGCTTTAAAATTATTGGCAAAGTAATATCAGAAATGTCTTAAGAATTGTCAGTATGTATTTTTGTTTGCATTTATTTATCAAGCAATTTCATACTTATCACTGCCAAATACTATAAGCTGACAAAATTTGGCACAGGGGTTACAAAATTATAAACCCAGCCCAAGATGGAATGATCTTTGCTTGTGTAATCTTTAGTAAATAAGACATTAATATTGGTTCAATAAAAATAGGTACATCTTAAATTTAGTAAGATTACCATAATTTCTAATTTTGTGGTTTTAGGCCGTCTAGTCCACAGGGAGTAAGGATTTTTTGGGGAAAGAACTGTTCTTGTCTTTGCTTCAAATCTAAACTATAAACTAAGTTAATCCCAAAGTTAGGTCGGCCTATATCCAGGAATGAACAAGGACAGCTTGGAGGCTAAAAGCAAGATGGAGTCAGTTAGGTCAAATCTTTTTCACTCGCTGAGTTATAATTTTGCAATGGAGGTTCCATAACTTTAAATAATGACTATTGCAGTTTTAATAAATAAGCTAGGTAAATTATTAAAATAAAATAATTAAGTAAATGTCACTGGATAAATATTGTAGACACACGTGTCATAGTTTAGAATATAAGATAATATTAAATTAAATAATAGATTTCATTATTTGGGCATTTTCCAATAAAAATGTATTTGTAGGAAAACATTCATTCTGAAAAAACGTTTTTCCTTTTAAAAACGATGAACAAGTTTTGTCTAAATCAAAGCTTATTTAAAGGTCATGTATAAAACAAGGTAACAGGAACCAGGAAATAAAAGAGATGTAAACAAAGTTATACCTTATACAAAAATTAATTCAAGATGGATTAAAGACTTGAATGTTATACCTAAAACCATAAAAACCCTAGAAGAAAACCTAGGCAATACCATTCAAGGAATAGGCATGGACAAGGACTTCATGACTAAAACACCAAAAGCAATGGCAACAAAAGCCAAAATAGACAAATGGGATCTAATTAAACTAAAGAGCTTCTGCACAGCAAAAGAAACTACAATCAGAGTGAACAGGCAACCTACAGAATGGGAGAAAATCTTTGCAATCTACCCATCTGAAAAAGGGCTAAGATCCAGAAGGTACAAAGAACTTAAACAAATTTACAAGAAAAAAAACAACCCTATCAAAAAGTGGGCAAAGGATATGAACAGACACTTCTTAAAAGAAGACATTTATGCAGCCAACAGACACATAAAAAAGTGCTCATCATCACTGGTCATCAGAGAATTGCAAATCAAAACCACAATTAGATACCATCTCACACCAGTTAGAATAGCGATCATTAAAAAGTGAGGAAACAACAGATGCTGGAGAGGATGTGGAGAAATAGGAATGCTTTTACACTGTTGGTGGGAGTGTAAATTAGTTCAACCATTTTGGAAGACAGTGTGGCGATTCCTCAAGGATCTAGAACTAAAAATACCATTTGACCCAGAGACCCCATTACTGGGTATATACCCGAAGGATTATAAATCATGCTAGTATAAAGGCACATGCACACATATGTTTATTGCAGCACTATTCACAATAGCAAAGACTTGGAACCAATCTAAATGTCCATCAATGATAGACTGGATTAAGAAAATGTGGCACATATACACCATGGAATACTATGCAGTCATAAAAAAGGATGAGTTCATGTCCTTTGCAGGAACATGGATGAAGCTGGAAGCCATAATTCTCAGCAAACTATCACAAGGAAAGAAAACCAAACATCACATGTTCCCACTCATAGGTGGGAAGTGAACAATGAGAACACTTGGACACAAGGTGGGGAACATCACACACCAGGGCTTTTCAGAGAATAGGGGGCTGGGGGAGGTATAGCATTAGGATAAATACCTAATGTATATGAAGAGTTGATGGGTGCAGCAAACCAACATGGCACATGTATACCTATGTAACAAACCTACACATTGTGCACATGTACCCTAGAACTTAAAGTATAATTTTTAAAAAATAAATAAAGAGGTTTTCTTTTGGTAAGAAAGCTTAAATAGAAATAATTTCATATGAGAAAGAATCTTGTATGGTAAATTTAGTCCTAGAGTGAAATGAATGGTTCTTTAAAAAAGAGGGATGCTCAGGACCAAGCAGAAAGTCCAAGCATATCATGAAAGGTCTGCATAAGCCACAATAGGATGATTTATTAAAGAAACAAACAAAAAAACAACTTGTATATGAAGTATACAAGTAAAGGGAAATTAGAATAGCCTTTCTAGAGATCGGGTTTGATGTTAAAAAACACTTATACGCTAAAGAATTAGTCAGAATAATGAGATTTTTAAGGGGTTGATTTTATTCTTAATAAATTATAAGAGATGTTAAGTTTTTTTAAATTTTAGCCCCAAGTTTAAATTTTATTGCATCTCACTAGTGTTGGTTTTCTCTCCCCTTTTAAAGTTGCAAAACACTAACACTCCCCATCAACTCATTTTCAGCTCATACAAGTTTTTTATTTTTTCTTCCTCCTCAGATTCTGATTTTGTGTGTGTGTGCATGTGTGGCCTGATGCTACCAATGTTTTCTTAAAGGTCTACGGGAAATATTTTCTTCTAACATTATATTCTGTGCACTGCAGAATGCACATTTTCTTTTGCCTTTTGGTAACTGGCCTAACAGATTTTACATTTTATTGAAACAATTTGTATGACATCATTAAGTTTGGTTTGCTTAGGAAAAACTAATATTAAAAAAATTTTTAATTAAGGTTATTACCTTCTTGTATCTTCCTGTTTGTGCTTTTAAAGTGCTTGTGACATTGAGTTACAGGGCTTGGACTCCTGGGTGTAAAAAACACCAAGACCTGCTAACTTTTAAACACTGACAGCAATTGAAGTCTCACCTTCAGGTCTGGTAGAAGCAAAATAAGCTGCCTTCCTAAGACACAGGGCAACAAATTAAAGCTATCTTACCCTTCAAGGCCCATGGACTATCATGGAAGAGGTGGGCATGTGAGATAGTAAGGGCTGATTTTGGGAGATAAAATAAGTTCAGTTTCTCTATAAATTAAACATTAATGTCAAGGGCACACAGATGCAAGACCAACATATGGGCCCTGTGTCAGATTGACAAGGTTTTCTTGAAGCTTTAACTGACCCCTTAATGAAGGTTATAAAGGCTGGCTGGGCGCGGTGGCTCATGCCTGTAATCCCAGCACTTTGGGAGGCTGAGGCAGGCAGATCATGAGGTCAGGAGATCAAGATCATCCTGGCTAACACAGTGAAACCCCGTCTCTACTACAAATATAAAAAATTAGCTGGGTTTGGTAGTGGGCACCTGTAGTCCCAGCTACTCTGGAGGCTGAGGCAGGAGAATGGTGTGAACCCGGGAGGCAGAGGTTGCAGTGGGCTGAGATCACACCACTGTACTCCAGGCTGGGCAACAGAGTGAGACTCCATCTTAAAGGGAAAAAAAAGAAGGTTATAAAGGCTTATATCTTATGATTAAGATTACATTTTATACATTGTTTTATACATTTATACGTTGTTTATAAAATTTTGGAAACAAATTTAATTGGCTTTGTGCTGTTTTTATTAGGGCTTATTGTTTGTTAAATTAACTCTCCTCTCACAAAAAATGAAGGTTTTTACCTTTTTTAAAAAAATCCTTGAGTTACAACTTTGATTAAATGAATGACTTATTTCACAATGGCCTGTAATCCTATTTTGTAATATCAAGTGCTTTAAACTTGTTGATATTTGACAAGCTTTCCAAAATCAAATTATAAATTATGTCTTCTTCTGACCTAATTAATCCTTTAAGATATTATTAATAGGTTCCCTAAAGTCCAAATAATAACATGTTGGCTTATTTGGTATGAAAATTATACAGGAAGCATTGTCAAATATAATATGGTGTTTGGTTTTCTTTGGGCTGTATTTGTATAAATGTGTTATTGGTATGTGCTCCAAAATTATGAGAAACTCCTATAATTCTGCTATGACTCACTGTAAATTATCAGTAATAATTATAATTGTTATGTTAGTTGTTGTGTGCCACAGAGGTAACAAATTTCCTCATTAATTGTGTCTTTGACTATGGCTTCCCTAAAACTTTTTGTCATCCAAGGACAATTGCTGTCTTGTTTCAGTCCTCTTTAGAAGGTGGTTTTATAATCAGCTATAAAATTATAACAGGTGTTCTTGAATGCAGGCTTCTGATAACTTTGGAGATTGTGACATCGAACTAGAGAAAAAACTTTCAGGACTGATGGAGAGTGGAAATGTTTATGAATATCAAGCAGAATAGGAATTAACTGCATGTACAGAACTAATAGAACCCTGTTTTATCTTTTTGCTTAAAACGTTGCAGATCCTTTGTTTTGTTTTACAGAGTCAAGGAAACTTTTAAGCTATTTACAACTTTTAACAATTGAGTAAAGTATACTCCTATGAACAAAATTTGGAGCATATTTGTTTCTATCTAATTTATACAGAATTTGGAAACTATTTGTGAGGATTTATAACTTATGACAATATAGTTATTTGCAAAAGTGCAATAAGAATCTGTTTTCATTTGTAACAGGACACAGTTGGAGAAACTGGTTATTTTACCAATGCTTTGACTGAAATGGAGTGCTTTCCTTTAAGGAATCTAACTTGACTTATGCAGCCAATAAAAGCCCCTTGGAAAAACTGGCCTCATACCTTTGTCTACACAGTCCTTGTACAGGTTTTCTGGCCTACAGCAAGTAAAGAAGGTCACTTTCTGACAGGCCCAGAAGCCCCAAGTTTATCTTGGAACCTCAAGAGAAGAGGAATTCATTAAACTCATAGGTATTTCATGGTATAAATTCATGACTGGGTATGGCTTTAAAAAGGTTTTATCTGAGATTCCTTCTGTGGAACACAGTTCAATCAAAGCCAATTTAAAAACCTATGTAAAAAATAATAATTCTTGCTGCACTGTGTACAAATAATTAGGCCAAGTATAATAAAGCAAACAAGTCCTATCATAATTTGTATTTAGTAAAAATGGGAAACTGCAGAAAGAAAAATTATGTTTCAAAAACTATAGTACACCTGTTGTTAGATTCTTGTCTTGTCTAATGTTTTTTGATTTTTATTATTTCCTACAGTTTGGACCAAACTCTAATTTTTCTTGGCTATGAGTCTTCAAAATAATGTTTTCAATTTTTTTCTTTCTTTTTTTCCCCCATTTTTCCTAATTTGGAGTAACTGGAAACTAAGCTGTGCATTCTTAAAGCCCTGTGAACTGAAGCCAGACAACTTAAACTTTAGTAGAAAATAACAGCAACCCATTTACATACACAAGCCACTTTCATACCGGCCTACTGATGTATGGACTTCAGAAAAGTATGGCCTATATTGACTTTCCTGTATTGTTCTTTGGTTTGCTGTTGTTTTTCTCACTTCTTCCACCTGTTTCCTCTTCATAGGACATGAGACTTCACAACCTTCTAAAAATGAGTGTTACTAATAACTCAGGACCTACCTGTCTTGGCTGGAGAGGAGACCCAAGGGGAAGGGTGAAAGGGTACCTGCAGGAGCTAGGATACAGAGAAGAAATTTATAGAGTGAACAAACTACTGCAGTTTGGCCCAAAAAGCATTAGTCTAGGCCCTGTTCTGCCACCAACTTGCTGTGTGATTGAGCTCAGGCCAACCTTTTTCCCTGTTAGGCACTGAGAATCCCTCTCAGTTTTTACCATCCATAGTTTAAGAATTCTTGCCCAAATCAAAGCAGTAACATCTGGCAAGGTTCAAGGCAAGCAAAGAGCAGACAGCCAAGAAGAGAAATAGAGAGCTCAGAGGCATAATACTCAAACATGCTAGGGCAGGTGTAGCTGCAGATCAGGTTTGTTTCCTTTTCAACATCTGTTTTAATAATGAAAACAATAGCAATAGGTGACATTTATTGTACATTAAGAGTTAGTCTGTATTCTAAGTTCTTTACAGATATTATCTCATTTGATCTTTACAAACCCATGAGGAAGGGTGCTATTATGATTCCCATTTTAGAGATGAAAAAAAAACACTGAGGCTCAGAAAGGTTAGTTCAAAGTCACCCTGCTAAGAGACAGTAAGGACCCTTGGAGATCTAGCTCCAGAAAACATTCATCTTAACCAGACACTTGAGGTTAGGACTATGATGAAAAATTGTTAGAATAAACAGCATGAATGTGCAGTCCAAGTGTAGAATAGGTATATCAGGTGACCAAAAAGTGAAACTTTTTAATGTGCTTATAATCCCACAATCAATAACAGGAAGATGTGGAGAAGTTTGGAACTTCCTAGAGATTTGTTGAGTGGCTATGACCAAAATGCTGACAGTGATATGGACAATAAAGTCTTGGTTGAGGTGGTCCCACATGGAGATGAGGTACTTGTTCAGAACTGGAGCCAGGTGACTCTTGCTATGTTTTAGCAAGACAACATGAAACATAGCAAGGTGACCCTTGCTATGTTTTAGCAAAGAAACTGGTGACATTTTGCCCCTGCCCTAGAGATTCGTGGAACTTTGAACTTGAGAGAGATGATTTAGGGTATCTGGTAAAATAAATTTCCAAGCAATAAAGCATTCAAGAGGAAGCAGAGCATAGAACTTTGGAAAATTTGCAGCCTGGCAATGCAATATAAAAGAAAAATCCATTTTCTGGAGAGAAATAAAAAATTTTTGCAGAAATTTCCATAAGTAGCAAGGAGTCAAATATTAATTGCCAAGGCAATAAAGAAAATGTCTCCAGGGCATGTCAGAGACCTTCCCTGCAGCTGCTCTCATAGGACTGTAGGCCTAGGAGGAAAAAATGGTTTCCTGAGCCGGGCCTGGGAGCCCCCTCCTGTGTGTGGCCTAGGGACCTGGTGCTCTGCATCTCAGCCACTCCAGCTGTAGCTAAAGGGGGCCAGGGCACATCTTGGGCAGTGGCTTTGGAGGGTACAAGCTCCAAGCCTTGGCAGCTTCCAAGTGGCGTTAAGCCTGTGGGCATACAGAAGTCAAGAATCAAGGTTTGGGAACCTCTGCCTAGATTTCAGAGGATATATGGAAACACCTGGATGTCCAGGCAAAAGTTTGCTACAGGGATGGAGCCCTCATGGAGAACCTCTGCTAGGGCACTGCAGAAGGAAAATGTGGGGTTGGATCCCCCAAAAAGAGTCCCCACTGGGACACTGCCTAGTGGAGCTGTGAGAAGAGGAGCTCCAGACCCTAGAATGATAGATCTATGTACAGCTTGCACCGTGTACCTGGTACCTGGAAAAGCTGCAGACACTCAATGCCAGCCCATGAAAGCAGCCAGGAGGGAGGCTGCACCTTGTAAAGTCACAGAGACAGAGCTACTGGAGTTTGTGGGAGCCCACCTCTTGCATCAGCATGACCTGGGTGTGAGACAAGGAGTTAGAGATCATTTTGGAGCTTTAAGATTTGACTGCCCCACTGGATTTGGACTTGTGTGGGTCCTGTAGCCCCATTGTTTTCATCAATTTCTCCCATTTGGAACGGGTTTATTTACCCAATGACTGTATCCCCATTGTATCTAGGAAGTAACTAACTTGCTTTTGATTTTATAGGCTCATAGGTGGAAGGGAATTGCCTTATCTCAGATGAGACTTTGGACTGTGGACTTTTGAGTTAATGCTGAAATGAGTTAAGACTTTGGGGGACTGTTGCAAAGGCATAATTGGTTTCAAAATGTAAGAATATGAGATTTGGGAGGGGCTGTGGGTGGAATTATATGGTTTGGCTGTGTCCCCACCCAAATCTCATCTTGAATTGTAGCTCCCAGAATTACCATGTGTCATGGGAGGGACCTGGTGGGAGGTAATTGAATAATGAAGCATTGGTCCTTCCCATGCTATTCTCGTGATAGTGAATAAGTAAGTCCCATTAATCTGATGGTTTTATAAAGAGGAGTTCCCCTAAACAAACTCTCTCTTACCTGCCACCATGTAAGATGTGACTTTGTTCCTCATTTGCCCCTCACCATGATTGTGAGACCTCCCCAGCCACGTGGAACTGTGAGTCCATTAAACCTATTTACTTTATAAATTACCCAGTCTTCAGTTTGTCTTTATTAGCAGCATGAGAACAGGCTAATGCAATCAGTGAGCAAGATTTGTGAGACGGGAAAGGATTTCTGTAGATACCTCAGACGCTCACCTCAGTCTACTTTCAGATGGGATCAACAAGGGAAAGTTCATGCACTCTATACCAGTATTTTTTTGTCTTCTGGTATTCTGAAAAGAGCATCCTGGGGTCAAAGGGTAATAGCCAATTAGACAGTAGCAAAATCCAAAACCAGAAAAAGTATCTACATCAGTTAGGGAGAAGTGAAAGGCTGCTGCTGGCTTTTGGCATAAAATAGAATGTGCCAGGCAGTGGGATCAAGATAAAAAGGAACTTGCCTGAATTTTCAAAACTCTGATGAGTGAAGATTTTCATTTAACAGAGATAAGCAGCAACCATTCGCTGTAGGTAGCATTCTTCGCATCATTGTGTTTCCAAGGCAACTGGATTACCAGGGAGACCTGGGGAGTGTATATTGCTCAGAAACTGTTATCAGGAGTGGCTCTGGCCCTTGCATGGCCTTTGAAACTGTAAAGAATATGGAATGGGTTTGTATTTTCCTGAAGGCCTTCAACCAAGGTCTGTATTCTCCAGTGCTCTGACTCAAATGGTTGGTCAGAAATAAATCAGCCTGGATAACATTGTCCCCTTACTTAGAGCTACAACTTGCATTGGCACAATAAGTTACTATTTTGGCTCAGGCTAATCTCCAGCACTGACACTGGATAGATAAATAAAGACTAGATGAGAAGAGATCAAATGCTCCCAGATAGACCAGGATGTCATCATTCATTGTCGGACCATCTTTTTCTTCCCCTTCTTTCCTCACCCAACTTCAGGTCAAGAATTTCTGCTGTTGGATGCTAGACTGATTGCAGTGGGGATAGAGGCTGAGAAATTCTCCTTATCTCATGCTTTGGACCTGTCTCTTCCAAAACTAGTATCCCCTCCTGAGCAGGAGAGGAAGTAGGGAGACACAGCAGGACATTAGACAGAGTGAACCAAGTATGTGAAAACAAAGATTTCAGAAAAATATTCTGAAATAACAGTGTGGCAGGAGAATACAGTAGAAGCAAAGAGACAGGTGTGAAATGAAGCTGGAAAGGTAGGCATTGGAACTAGCCATTGAAGGGCTTTATGTATGGGAAGGAAATGATCTAATTTCTTTAAAAAGATGTCTTTGCTAGATGGAGAATGGATTGCATTAGGTAGAAGAGTGGAAGCTGAGAGACCAGTTAGAAGTCATTTGCAGAAGTCTAGGCAGCAGATAACAGTGGCCTGGAAAGGGGTGGTGTCAGCTGGCGTGGTAAGAAGTGGGTGGATCAGAGAGATGTTTAAGGGGTACAATTGATAGGACTTGGTGATATATTAGACGTAGTAAGCAAAAGAGGGGGAATAGTCTAGAATAACTGCTAACTTTCTGGCCTAAGGAACTTGGTGGAAGACAGTGTAGCTTACTGAGATGGCCAAAACTTGGTAAGGGGTTTGCTGAGTTGTTTGGTATATCGGGAATGAACTTACAACTAACCCAAATCTTTCATGTTTGTATTATCATCAACAAGAAACATGTGGTCAATGTCCATGCAAAATGACTTTCTAAAAATCCCTTTGAAACATTTCTTTTGAGTCAATTATTACTAAAAACAGCAAACCGGCCACATGTGGTGGCTCATACCCGTAATCCCAGCACTTTGGGAGGCCAAGGCGGGTGGATCATGAGGTCAGAAGATCGAGACCATCCTGGCAAACACGGTGAAACCCCATCTCTACTAAGAAATACAAAAACATTAGCTGGGCGTGGTGGTGGGTGCCTGTAGTCCCAGCTACTTGGGAGGCTGAGGCAGGAGAATGGTGTGAACCCAGGAGGTGGAGCTTGCAGTGAGTGGAGATTGAGCCACTGCACTCCAGCCTGGGCGAGAGAGTGAGACTCCGTCAAAAAAAAAAAAAAAGCAAACCTATTTTCTTCAAGTGAGGCACACCTTGCCTACATATTCTTCCCAAGTCCTTGTTCTGCAATTTTCTCTAATCCACAGTTTATAACTCTTTCACCACTAAAACAACAAGACTCAGTATTTCTCATTCTGGAGATAAACTGACTTTGACTTATCAGCACAATCCTTCATCCATTCAGTCAATATTTGAAAACCTGCTTTGTGTCAGGGTGTCAGGATCTCTCCTGGGCATTAGGGATATATAAAGATGATATGGGCCATCATAACCATCCATCTAGCTATCTATCAGTCCATCCATTTCTTCCTTCAGTAACTCTTACTCCTCCATTCTATCATGTTCTATTGCCCAGACTCACCAAGGCAGAGAAGCTGTGGCTCAAAGACAGAAGTGGTTAATGAATGTGGTGAGGGAAAATTGGAGAATGGGGCAGGAGAATGGAAGATTATCAAAACAAAATTAATTGCTTAGTAAAAAGCCGTAACCTAAGGGGTTCATTCAACGCCAGTGAACTAATAACATCTTGTGTTTAGACCATTGTGACAGCCACCCTATGTGTACTCTCAGCCCTTCCAATCCGTTATCCCCACAGCAGCCAGAAGGATCTTTTAAATAGCTAAACCAACTTATCTTTCTCTCATGCTTAAAAGCTTCCAGTGATTTCCCATCACAGCACAAATAAAATCCACATACCTTTTCATGGTCTTTCCAGGTCCTTATTACCTCTATGGTTTCACCTATCATCAAAATTCCCCTGGGTCACTCTGCTGAAGCCATTAGGACTTTTTTCTGCTCTAAGAAGCCAAGCTTTTCCATAGTGATGATCATGCTGTTTTGTTTTTTTTTTTTTTTTTCCTGCTTCAAATCTGTTCCTCCTGATTTTTGCAGGTCTGTCTCTTTCTCATCACTTAGGTTTCAACACAGATGCCACCTCTCTAGGGAGACCTTCTGTGATGACATTATGCATTTGTTCATTGTCTCCTCTAACAGAAAGTCCAGCATGATATCTGTTCTTTTCACTACTGTAGTCCACATTCCTCCACAGGACCTGACCCAGAGTAGGTACTCAATACATACTTGTTAAATGAATGAAGACATGAATGAATGGACGCCACCCATTCCCACCCCTCCATAGTTCCATCTAAGAGGTAGTTGTTAGTACTACACCTCCACTTCACTGATGTAAAGCCTAAAGAAGTGAAACAACTTGCCCATAATTGGAACCTAGGCATAAAAGTAATGGCAGGCAGAAGGTCTGCTTCCCCAGTCCTTCATGTCTGAGAGAAAGGTTTTTAGTCAGGCTCCACCAAGCTCCCTTCTTTTCCCTTTCTCCAGCCAGTTCTGCCATTCTCCATGAGGCACAGAGGTTAGTAGCTAAATTTCATAGGACACTATGGACAAATTACCCAGACCCAGTAATGAATCCAGAGGGTGTTAGCCAGCATCCTCACTGTCATTTAGAATGAGAGGTTGGAATAAGCAGCTCATCACTTGCCTGCTCACTTCTGGTTATGTAGGATGGCTGCATTATGCCCAGAGAAATTGGACAATCATGGAAAACTTAATCAAGTGAGTTATTTAGCCTCATGCAGCCAGTGGAAAAAAGGATATTTGACCAAACGCAACTAAATTCAATAAAGTTAGTTTGTAAGTAAGGTTGAAATCTCTCATCCTGGTGGATAATTTTATTGTTGGGGTGAAACTGAATGGGAGTGACCCAATATTCAGTGCTGATGGCTGGACCATTCAGGCCAGCTCAGTCTCACACCCATACCTCATACACTCATGAGCCAGATGGTTAAATTCCCCAGAACAGGGCCTGATTATAAGCTTAAAAGGGCCTAAACTAGAAAAAGATTATGCCACTCTCCCATATGCAATTAAAATTAATGGTTTTGCTATTGTATAAATCATAAATTGAGCGTAATAATGTCGACGCAGTTCTGGTTTTGCCCATGGTGATTGCTACCTACATGCTTTGTCTTTTAAATGTCTTTTTTTTAATTTTATTTTTTAAATGTCATTTTTCTGTTTGTTTCCTTTCTTCTTCCCTCCCTTCCTTCTTGCCTCCATTTCTCCCTCTGTCTCTGTATCTCTCTATCTCTGTCTCTATGTATCTGTCTCTGTCTCTCTATCTCTCTCTCTTTCCCCTTGCTGTCCTTACCCAGCTAAACTAGAGAAGCCTAACAGGTTTCAGTCCCCTCATTGTACTGATGGAACTTGGCTGTGCTATGACGGCAGTCAGTGGGAGACAGAGCCTGTATAAATCCTGTATAAATTTGTTAAAGACCCAATTATATACAGTCTTTAAAGAAAAGTAGACAATTTATTTTCATTACATAAAGCACATGGATGGATTCTCACAGCAAATTAGACACAAAGTAGTAGCCTAGAGCCTTGATGCTGACTCTGATGCACAAATGAGCCCCATTAGTAATTAGCACATTAATTTGGTTCCAATGATGGCTGTCAAAAGACTTTGCCCCTTTGCAGGCTCTGTCAACGCTTTCCTCCCAGGGGAGGCCTCGCCCAGTCTAGGAGGCAGGAGCATTTGTGGAGGTTTCATAGGAAGTTACTGTTATTCTGAGATATTTGTCTGCCCAGTCTACCTGCCTGGGCTAGTAAGTGTAAACAGGCAAAGAAGTTTGCTGACCAATTTCTTAGCTGGGTAAACAAGGTCTTTGTGACCCTTTCTCTCACTTAAAGCTTAGCTGGTGAGCCTCATCTACAGCCACTCTTCACCACTGGTCACCTGGGACTCTGGTGACATTAGTCTTATTGCCATTGCTCAAACATGCTTCACATTTCTAGGCCTTTGTACAAGCTTTTCCCTTTGCTGGAAAAGTCTCTGCATCTTCTTGCCTGGTGCCCTCCAACTCAGATTTCAAAACTCATCTCAATGTCACTTCCTCTGTGAATTCTAAAATCTTAGGAGATTAATTTCTTCCCTGTGTTCCCCCAATCCCCTGTCTATCTTTCTTTTTCTCTTTTTCTTTTTGAGTTGGAGTATCACTCTGTTGCCCAGGCTGGAGTGCAGTGGCATGATATCCGCTCACCACAACCTCCTTCTCCAGTGTTCAAGCTATTCTCCTGCCTTAGCCTCCTGAGTAGCTGGGATTACGGGCATGCGCCACAATGCCCAGCTAATTTTTGTATTTTTAGTAGAGACAAGGTTTCACCATGTTGGCCAGGCTCGTCTCGAACTCCTGACCTCAGGTGATCCACCCACCTCGGCTTCCCAAAGTGCTGGGATTACAGGCGTTGAGTGCAGTATCATCACCTATTCTGTTCTGGGCAGGAACTGTGTCTCATTCCTTATGCATTCTCTTTATCTTCTTTTTATCCCCCCACACCCGACCCCAGTGCCTAGCACAGTGATTGGTGCATGGGAGATTTTCAGTAAATGCCCACTGACAAGGTGAGTGAGGGAATGCTCTCTTGGGGAAAGTCCTGGTTGAGAGCCTTGCTTCTCAAAGTGTAGCCCCCAGACCATCAGCATCAGGATACTTTGCAACATCTCAGATCCCAACCCAGACCTACTGAGTCAAAATCTGCATTGAAGATCCCCAGGTGTTTCTTATGATGATTAAAATGTGAGAAGCACTGTGAGATTTGATAGGAGAATAATAACTAAAAGAAAACAGTGTGTTCATGATCTTCTGTCTATTACAAGAATGAGCCTAAAGGTCAGAACAGTTTCAAATGCTCACAAACGAATGGGATACTCAGACTGTTGAGAGCAGCCTAGGAGAGCAGCTGGATGACTGATTCTGCATGGTCTCTGGATCATATCTGCCCCATCAGGACCAAGCAGAGGGTGCCATGGCTGTGAGGTTTCACAGTCAGTATAAAGCCAAGTGCCCTCAGAGCTGGCTATTTGGCTGAAGTTGGCCAGTCAGTGACCTAATCCAGCTTGTTACATCATCAAGCCAGTCGGTCCTAGCACTTTGCATCTGACTTGTTTGATCCAGCTCTGATCCAAGTCATAAAGAACACAAATCATTTCCAGTAAATCCTCAGGTTTCTGTTAATTTGGCCAATTTCTTTTCTTATTATATTCATATATTTTTAGAGAATGAAAGCAATTTTAGCTTAATTAATGCCCTTACACATATGAAAAGCCACAGCCATTTCTAAGAAAATGAAAAAGTCACTATACTCCAAATCACATGCATTTCTCAGTTGGTCCAGGAGACAAAAAAGTCTTCTTTCTAATTAGTCATTTGTGGTGCCTTTTCCATTTGAAAATATTATTTCCATTTAGTTCTCCTGGGTCCAAAGTATTAACACCCTTTCTCCATCTCAAAAAGAATTGGGATTTTCCAAGTCCACTCATCCACTCTCTGCTGCCAAATTTTCCTGAGGCAGGCCTCCAGGAAGCTGTCAGCCAATGTCGATGAGCAGACAGATGCGGATGTGGAGCATTATCCAAAAGCTCAGATGCTGAAACCCCAGCTAAGTTACCCCCAACAGACCTCAGATCACATCCCCTGACAATGTGCCCCTATCCTTTCAACTCACTCCCACTGAAGTCACTTCTCTTTGACCTCAGACAGGTCTTCAGTCACTGGGTGCATCCCTTTAATCCCAGTGCAGCAGGTTCCTTCAAGCCTCTCTTTCTTTCATCCCAAGCCAGTCTCCTATACGTGATGGATCAGTGGAACAACTCTGTCCCCAGAACTCTTGATCCTTGTGCATTTATCTCTTTCTCCTGCATCGACTCAACAAAATCATATCCCTGGATGAACTAATAATCCACAATCCTATTCTTTGCTTTTAGACCCAGCTCTGAGGCTAGTGGGGGCAAATCACACAACCATGATTAGCCTCATTATAAATCAGGGTTTGTCCTCAACTGAGCAATCATTGCTGCAAGGGAATATTTTTCCATGGCCATGGTGACCTTCTCCTCCAGTTTTCATTCAGCAGATAAGGCTGGACAGTTAGGTTGTAAATGAGTGGCAAGCTCAAAAAGTCTTGTATGACTGCAAAGAAACTGGCCAGCAAGACTTCTTGAATGTTTACATTCACCAGTCACTAAAATAAACACTTTCTGCTTTCCTCGAGCCTCCTAAAAATTGGCATCTTTCTTGCCTATAGAAAACAACTTTGCTCTTACTTCCTTGAAAACATGGAGGCCATAAGAAATTAAATCTCTTAACTCCCTGACTCTGCCCTCTTTTCGATTTATGAGTCTTCTCTTCTCTGACCACTTCATCTCCAGCCTCAGAGGTGTCTCTCCTTCTGTTAACGGTAAGCATCTCTCCCACACTCATACTCCCAAGTCCTTAATATGTCCCCTTCTGTCTCCTCATTGCTTTTTCTGTTTCTCTCTTGCTCCTTCATGCTCCTTTTCTCTAAGGTCTTCTCCAAACTTGAAAACACATTCAAATTGCTGCAATATAAAAGAAAAAAAGATTTTCATAACTATTTTAAAAAACTCATAAATCTATGGTCTATAGTTTTTCTTTTTAAATCCAGCTTTATTGATGTATAATTAGTGTACAGAAAAACTGCATGTAATTAATGCATACAATTTGGTGAGTTTGGATACGCATATACACTCGTGTTATCTCCCAACCACCATATCTTCCCCCACTCCCTCCACCACTGTCAAACTCTTGGAAAGAGATATATATGCTTATTGTTTCCACCCCTTACCAACCTCCCACTTGCTTATCAGTCTACTCTACTGCTCTAGACTCTGCTCACTCTTCCACAGAAAACCACTCACGTCAAGGTCAGCAATGACATCCAGATTGCTAAATCCATTGTTAAGTCTCAGTCCTCTTTTTACTTGACCCCTTAGTAACACTGCAGACTGTTGGTCCTGCCTTTCTTGAAACACTCTACTCCATTGACTTATGATGTCTCTCCTCATTCTCTTTGGGGTTGCCACTTCTTTAACTATCTGTCAAATGTTACACAACCCAGGGTTCCTTTCTTAAGGCTATAACTTTTTCCCTAGACAGTCTTCTCCACTATCAAGGTTCCAACCACCACCTCCAAGCTCAAGACACCCCTCCCCACAAAAACTTTTACTTGCAGCTCATAACTCTCCTGACTTCCTAATGCATACAACAAACTATCCACCCAACATCTCTAACTGCACATCCCACAGGCATTTCAAAAGCAGCAAAGCCAAACTGAACTCACCACCTTATCCTTACCCTACCCCATGCAATTTAACTCCTTCCCTGTGTTTCCTATTTCAACGAATGATTGCATCATCCTCAGTCACTGATGTAGTGATTTTGGGAGTTATCCAGCTGATCTCCACATCCTGCTGATTTTTGTTTGATTTACATTTCTGAAGTCGATTCCTAGCTTTTCATCCCCATTGCCATTATCTTAGTCCAGGTTCTCATTATTTTTTCTCTTAACTATTGCAACTACACCACAAGAAGCAGCCTACCAAGGTATGGGTTATTGATTGTAACATACTGATTTTAGTATCAATGGCACTTTGGAGTCTGTAGGTAACTTAAAAGTAGAAAATACAACTCTGACTCACAGATTTGTTGGCCATGTTATTGATTTCACTTTCTCTGGATGAATGTCATGGGAGCTTGGACAATGTCTCCAACCTGTCTCCAAAGGAGAAATTCTGTAAATAATCCATATAAGAAAGAGAAAACTTCCTTTTCCTATTGTAACATTTTATAGCCCTTTCCAGGTTTAGACTCATGGCAACACTGTAATAACTCACATTACATTTCTAGGAGAGAGGAGAAAAATCAACTGCTGCCAGAGTGAACTTTATATTTACATTGCATATGTGATTCTTGGGAGGTCCCCTCTATCTTCTTGTGAATTCTCAACATTTTCTGACATTTTTTAGAAAAGCACTGAAGGTACAGAACTTTACTGTATACCTTTGCACGTATGATGTCTCTAGGTCACCCTTTCATCTCTGGCATCACGACTAATTCAAAGTTATTAATTGATTGACATACAAAGGTCCTGCATAATCTGGCCCGTGATTACTTCCCCATTTGTATCTCTTACCGTTTTCCTAGCTTTACTCCTTTCCAGTTATATTGACCTATTTCCTGTTCTTTGAATAAGCTGCTTTCAACCTCAAGGCCTTTACACTTATTGTCTCATTTTCTTAAATTACTTTCATCCAAGAACTTTGTATGGTTTCTTCCTTCACATTATTCAAGTATGAGCTCAACTTTTAACCCTGGAGAAAGTCCTTTCCTAACCATCTTATACAAATTGGCATCCCCCTACCCAAACATTATCCCATTACTGTGTTTTATTTCCTGCAAGCCATCATCATTATCTAATATTTTTGTTTATTTATTTGTTGGCTTATTTATCATCTGTCTCCCCACACTACATTTTCAATTTCATGGTGGCAGAAGCTGTATCAATCCTTTTCACCACTGTAATACCAGAGTTCAGTAGGTTATTCATAAGTGGTTGCTGGATGGATTAGTAAACGTCCACATGACATAGACCTGATACATTAATCAAGGGAGAGGCAAAGGCAAAAGAATTCTCGGTCATCACAAGTTCAGTAAGTATTACAGTGCAGGAGTCTGAGGAAACAATGGCAAAAATAATACAAAGCAGATAAAATGTAACTCCAGATCCTCTTCTCCCCAACTGCATACACACTTAAACCATGAACCCAGGAAAATGTTATCTAATTCTGACAGAAGCCTCCCTTAGAACACTCACTTCTAAAATGTTGTTGAGGATGTTGTTCACTAAGTCTATCCTGTCCTCTTTATGGAGATCCCTAGAAGCAATTTATTTCTCATATATTATGTGAAATAGTTTGCTCCTATGAGCAAGTGATTGTTTTTTGTCTTTCGAACCCTGAGGATCATGTAAAGGAGAGTTTTTCTCCTAGAACTGGCTGCTAAAAAATTCCAAGCTAAGCCAAAAGTTCAGGATCCCATAGCATGCATAGTTTGTACAAACTTAGCCCTGGTTCCATCTATTTTTTCTAATTTTTGTTTTCCTTGACCTCTGACACCCTGATCTTTAAAAAATCCAATTGTATCAAAGCTCTTTAAACATTTTCACAAATTCAATTTTTAAGCCAGGAGAACTAGGTAAAGAAAATATTCTCCTGAGCTTATTTGACAGGTGTACTTTGGTCATCTGTTGTTGTAACAGGAATGTCTCGTAAATGTAGCAAGTGGATGAAGCAGGAACTTCCAATTGGTTGGTCTGTATCAATTATGGGTCTTGAAATCTTTGTTACTCACCAAGGCTATTTTTGAGAGCTCACCTTCCCTTCTTTGAGGAGGGAATCTGAAACTGAGCCTCTAGCTAAGGGAAATCCCTCACTTGTTGTCCTGGCCCCTATCTGGTAACCAAACACTGGCAATGGTCTCCTCTCCCACCCATCCTACCATTAGACTGCAAACAAAGGTAAGGACTACATCTTCTAGGCAAGATGCAGTAATATCCCTTACGATAACTTTTCATAAAACTCTTCAAGAGCTGAGTTTTATGAAAAGTTGTCATAAGGGATATTACTCTGTCTGTGGTGTTAGGACCAAATTAGAGAGAAATAGGACTAGAATCAGGATTATTTACTAAAAAACTGTTACAATAAGCTAGGCTAGAAGTAATAAGGGCTATATCAGTCAGGGTTCAACAGGGAAAGAGAAGCCCTTCCAATTTTTTTTTTTTTTTTAGAGGATAAATGTAATGCAGGGAACTAGTTACATAGGAGTTGGAATTACTGATGAGCCGTATTGCATAAGATAAGTCAACCCAGAGATAAGCAACAGCAGGAAATCACTACCTGCCCTTGGCTGAAGAGGCAAAGAATGGAGCCAGGGTTTCCAGAATCCTGGGACAAGGCCACCTGGTAGAAACTGGAATCACGGAGTGTCTGTTGGTGGGAGATGGAGTCACAGGGGAGACGGATGCAGTTTAAGGCAGAGAGAGGAACAAATTATATACCCTCCTGATTTCCCCCTTCCTCTCACCCTCCAATCGCCCTCCAGGAAGCACAAGAGGTTAGAAAATGCAGCCTAAAAAACAGAGTGGAGCAGAGGAAGGGTGACAAATAGCTCCGAGGGCAAATGGACCAGCACAAAGGCCTGTATCAAGATGGTGGCAGTGGAGATGGAGATGAGAAGATGAAGTTAGAAGTTATTTAGAAGTGAAATAGGTGGAGTGGTGAGCATTTATTTCCAATTCTTATGACTGCTGGATTAATCACGGTACTCTTGTGTTGGAGTGTAGGAGATGAGGCTGGTTTGGGTTTTGTTGAGGCTGAGATGCCTGTTAGGCCTCCAGGTAGAGGGACCTGGGAAACAACCATATACTCAGCTCAGAAGCTCAGGAGAGATACCACACTGGAGAGAGAGAATGGATAATATTAGCCAGGGAGTGTATGGTGACAGAGAGGAAAAGCTGGGAGGGTTTAGGACACAGTCATGAGGAGCACCCACACTTTATGGTTGGACAGAGAAAACTGAGGGGGATCAGCCAGTAATGAGAAGAGAGTCAGAAGAAAGTCATCTGTGAGAAAATAGAGAAAAGGGTATTTCATGAAGGAAGGTTCTAGGTCTTCTATCTCAGTGACTTTGGACAAACCCAGTGCTCTCTTCTCCTACATTCCCTTTCTCCCTACCACCAGCCTCTGCTTGTCTCTACCCTGGCATTGCCAGGCTTTACAAAGCCTTCAGTTTAAGAGCTTGTAAGCCTTGTTGCCACTATGGCAGCATGCGGTATAATGTTGGGGGCCACCAAAATGGTTCTGAAGCAGTCATAGCCTTCTGAGATCCCATCTGATGGGCTAAGTGAAGTATCCGTGTGCTAAGAGCTATTCTTACACAGAATCACATCCTGTGAGGCCAGAGCATAAGAAGACAGATATGTGAGGCCTCAGAAAGAGCTAGAGAGGGGCAGGTTTCTCCCCGTAGGTGCATCTCAGACAATGCTAAAGAAAGATGAGTCTGAGAGAGGAGAATGGAAGTGCTACAAAGAAAGTCCCAGAGGCATGGATGACAGGGAGAAATAGGGCCTGAACTGGAGCTGGAGCAAGGGATTCAAGCCAGGGCAAGCTGAAGGCCAGGAAGTAGGAGGAGATGGTTAGGACTGAGAATGGGATACAAGGATCTGAAGGTAAGAGACCAACTGGCCTGCCCTTCTTACATTACAGCCTGGTGTGCTGAGCATTTCCAGATGTGCTATTCTGCTAGAGCCACATGCCAACCTTAAGCTCCTAGCATCCTAGCTAAAGCAGCCCCCCGCCCCCAGCACTTCCCACCACTTTTCCTAGTGAATCTTTGTAGCACTCAGCAAGCATGGAATAATCTACTTTGGTCATTTATTTATGTATTCTAACCCTCCACCCTCAATAGACTATGAGCTCCTTGAGAATTTATGTAACTGTTCCCTAGTGCCTGGAACAATCTAGCACAAAATCTGTGTGCACTAAAGATATGTTGACTGACTGAAGTCTAGAAAGGATTTGCAAAGTAGTCCACACTATATAGCTGGGAAACCAAGGCCCAGAAAGATGAGGTGGCTATGGAAAGGCTGCATAGGCAGCAAGGGGCCAAGCTGGAACTGGAAGCAATCCAGGTATTCTGATTCTCATTTTGTCCCATCACCATGATGCCACAATTGCTTCCTTACTCCTAGCAGGATACTTCAGGCCACCCAGAGAGGGAGGCTCATGTGCAGTGGCAGGAGCCCAGGCTTTGAAATCCAAGTTATGGTTCCAATCCTGGCTTTACTCCTTAGTGTCTGTGTGACTTGCAGCAAGTTACTTCACTTTTCTGAGCCTCTATTCCTGAGCGTGGAAACCTGGACCTCTCAAAACTTTGGGGAAGACTCATGGAGTCCACAGAAACATACTGAGAAGAGGGCCCAGCCTCCCAGCTTGTGGCTTTTGGTGGTAAGGAAAGATGAGTCTGAGAGAGGAGGATGGAAGTGCTATGAATAAATCCCCAGAGGCATAGAAGGCAAGGAAAACAGGGCCTGTGCCGGAGCAAGAGTGAGAGATTCAAGCCAAGTCAGTGAGACACCAGAGGCAGGAGAAGCGATGGGTGGGGCTCTCCATCAGGAAGACAAAGGTTGATCCTGGGACTTCTCAGGGTATTCCCCCTCCAGTCATCTTGGGGTCTGTGAGACCACAAGGTCCTCTGCCTGGCCACTGAACTGTAGTAACCAGTAGCACTGACCCTGCATGGGTGGAGAGAGGCTGGCAGGACAATCCACATGGCCTATGCAGAGAGAGGGCGGGGCAATGAGGGAATAGTGACACACTCTCAGAAGCACACATAGGCAGGTGAAACCACAGGGAACAACCATGTTTTCCCTGGATGATCCCAAGCCTGCCAGGCAATAGCAGCTCAGCTCTGCCATTTATGAATTTGCTTGTGATCTTGGACAAGACCCTGTTGTCTCTGGTCTTCAGTTTCCTCCATAGAATGAGGACCTCAAAGGTTCTTGCTCGTTCTGCCGGCTATTCTACTTGACAGTAACAGATATTCCTTGCTCTGTACAGTGCTCTTTGTAAAGAACATGGGATATTCACAGCTTCTCAGGAGCAGGGCTCTGGCTGGCCCAGCTGAACCACTATGCCAGTTGTGAAAAAGGTTCCACAGGGCAGCGGAAACGTCAAAAGCCACTTACCCTGGGCAAGACACTTTACCAACTAGAACTCCAGGATTCTGATTTCCAAAAATGGAAATAAGAGCCTCCTTTTGCCTTTCTTCCAATACTATATATTAAAGAGCTTGGGAACCATAAGATGTTAGCTTCAATGTCTTAGTCCCTCCTTGGGGACTCAGGTTTTTAGCAGAAAAATGGGAGTAGAGCAAGCCGTTAGACTGTCATCTATAAGTGCCTCACCATATTGTGTTCCTAATCCCCATGGTGCCCAGAGAGGATCACTGTGGCTCAGCTACAATGTGGCAGAGCATGAGACTCTTGCATCTGGCAGTGGCTTTAGGGGCTGCTGGAAAAGAGAGTGACAGAGAAACTAGTGGAAAAATATCTTCCTTCACCAGGCTTACCAAGAGTTTTGTCTGCAACACCCAAGTCCTCAGAGTGTGACTACAAGATGTCAGCCTGTCACTTGTGGTTCCCATGTGGCATTTGGGTGAAGAAATATAAGGTTACTACCTTTGCTCTTGATGTGCCTTCCTCAAGAAACCTTTAGGACCAAAGTCCAGATGTCTGGTGTATAAAGCAGACTAGATGTTCTGCCTTAGTCAGGAAGCAGTACTCGGGTCATGCTAAGGAAGCAGCTGGGAGTTGGGCAAGGTTGAAATTCCTGGATCATAACTGCAGAAGGAATGAGTCACTCATCTGAGCCAGGGAGGCCAGGAAGGCAGAGCCAGACTTAGAGGCAGGCAGTGCACAAGAAAGGGAGGGGCATCCTGTGACCAGGCCAGCAAGCTGGCCTTCTATGACACTACTGATCTGGTTTTCTTCCTGGATACTGTCTGTGTGTGAGAGTAACTGCCCCTCTCTGTGCCTACCTGCCTCTGTTGTAAGGGAAAGCGTTCATGGTTGGCAGATGCTCACTTCAGCTCACCGGGGGTCACTTTTACCGAAGGGATGGTTTGGCAGCAAAATAATAGGAATAAACTTTTTGGGATGATGAATATATTTTGCACCATCACTGTGGTTGTGGTTTCTTGGGACTATATTTTTCAAAACTCTGAATTTATTCTCAGTATTTCAGAGAAAAAGTAAGCAGAAAACCAGGAAGGATATACATGACCTGAACAGCACCATTATCTACTCTGACCTAATTAAAAATTAAAAAACAAAAAACAAAAAACAAAAAACAAAAAACAAAAAACAACGCATCCAACAATAGCAGAATAAGCATTCCTCTTTAGTGTGCATGAAATATTTACCAAGATATATGGTATTTTGGGCCATCAAACAAACCTTACAAATTGAAAAGAATAGAAATAATATAAAGCATCTTCTTAGATCACAATGTAATTAAGCTAAAAATCAAACACCAAGATGTCTGAAAAATGCCCAAATATTGGAAATTTTAAAATATGCTCCTAAATACCCTATGAGCCAAAGAGGGAGTCTTAGGAGAATTTTAAAAATATATTAGGTCGAATGAAAATAAAACTATATGTACAGAAATTTGTGGGATTCAGCTAAAGTATTTCCTTGAAGGAAATTTATAGCATATTTTAAATGTTTATATTAGAAAATAATATCTAAAATCAATAACCAAAATTTCCACCCTAGGAAACCAAAGAAAGAAGAGCAAGTAGAATTTAAAGAAATTGAAATGGACCCCACCCCCTCCCTCCCCAAACTCCCACCTCTTCCCTCCTTCCTCCCTCCCCACCATCAGAGAGCACACAGACCCACACATCATTTTACAACAGATTTATTTTATTTTGATCACCAAGAGGCACACCCCGTGGGGTGTAAAATGTACTCTAGATCCTGTTGGCTATTTATCTGGGGTTAGACCTCTGGAGACTTCTCAGCTTGCCCTGAAATTACTGACTGCTCAGGGAGACACTGAAGAAGGTGGAGGTCTCCTCACTGTTTTGGTCCTGCTATGGCTCATTTTGATGGAGTTCCTCATTCAGCTGGTCACAATGGCAGGATACTGTTGGCCCACTCCCTTCCTCAGGTTTTCCTGAAGCAGTGGTCTTTTTGGGAGAGACGTTTTTCCTGGAACTCCCTTGAAGGGTTCCTTTTCCCTTCCTAGTTGTCTTGGGAATCTGGAACAACAGGGAGATCTCAGAAGGGCACTGGTTTGGGGAAAGAGGATGGAGGAGGGGTGGGAACAGGGGCTTCATGAGAAAGGCATGGGCTGAGGTGAGGGTTGTGCTAGGTGAGGACAGGGCAGGAGTCTTGGGAGAGAAGAGTCAGGGTCAAGAAAGGGAGGAGCCCAGGTGGTTCATTTATCTTGATAGGGCTTCTAGATCTAGGTTGAGAGGGGGCTTTCCTCTTCCTCGCCACTTTGGTGATGGCAGGTAATTGTTCCAAAACTGGGCTGGAGGCTTGTCATTTCCTGGTCATCTTCGCCAGCGTCTCTCAATTGTCTATTCCAGGCTGCCTGGTCTCCCCATACATACCCCTCCCAGGACAATGACGAACGAGACCCCTGAGCTTTGATTAGTTCAGCAAGCTACTACTTAGCCAATGGTTGCCCTGTCGGGGAGAAGGTCTTAGACATCACAAACCACCTTCAGGACATTGTCGTGGGAGGGAGCGGGGAGGAGAGAGAGGAGGAGAGGAGGAAGGATGAGGAGGGGATGGAAGGATGAGGAGGAAGCCAGAGTGGTCTGGTTGAAGAAAAGAGGGGCATTTCTTTAGAACTGCTAAAGAGCTTTCCCAAACAGATAGTGCTGCTCCTTTCCTCCCATGTTCAACTGGGGTGAGTGACATGGCACGGAGAGAATTATTCCTCCAAGCTTTTCCCTCAGGTCACTCCATTTCAATGCTGCTTTCTGTTTTCTCCTGCCATTCACCATTATCTAGTTAAAAAAAATTATTATTATTATTATTATTATTATTATTTTATTTTACCAGAAATCTCTCTAAGATAATCTGGCTGTATTTAAGTCTATGTGTAGATGTGAATCACCCTACTTTCCTCCTAAAAATTTCTCTTATACATCTTGAAGACCACTCACTTGGCTACTACCAGGGAACTTTTCCATCGTACCTCCTTTTCCCAGTGTCCACAGGGGTTTCCCAGTCTCCTGGGGTTTCAGTTTTTCCCAGTCTGAAATCACTGCTTTCAGGCTGTCAAACTTCAGTGAATACACTTCCTCCACTGGATATCTTATGAATCTTGTTTCAACTGTGGGGTCATGCTCATCTCAGCAGGTGTAGTACCCAGGCTTGGATTTTAACAGTGTAGGGTGAATGAGGCAGATTTTCACCTGTCAGAAATCATGCAGGATGTTTGCATTGTAGAAAAATGCAACCTAAAACTGATGAGTTCATGGAACAGGGTAGTGTTGAGTAGAATAGATCAACACTGTGCCTGTGGTTCTGTCCAGTGTAATAAGTGTTTTTCAAAAAAGGCCTTCAGATTGGAAAAAGACAAGTAAAACTGTCTTTATTTACAGAAAATAAGAGCATATTCAGACAATTCTATCAATCTTAAAAATGCTTTTAGAACTAATAAGAGTTTAGCAATGGCACTGGATATAGATCATTATACCTGTATTTTTATACTAGCAATGAGCAAGTGGCAATTGAGACAAAACAATGTAATTTAAAATAAATATTAAATGGATAAATATGACAGAAGATGTATAAGATCTGTCCAGTGAAAACTATAAAACATTACAGAGATAAATTTAATGAGAAACTAAGTAAATAGTGATATAAACTTTATTCATTAGTCAAAAGACTGAATATTAAGAAGTCACTTTCCCCCAAGGTTTTTGAAAGATTCAGTGCAATCCAAATCCAAATTCCAGAAATGTTTAAATAGAAATTGGGAGGCTGACTCTAACATTCATATAGAAGTGTAAAGGCCCTAGAAGAGCTAAAGAAAACTTTAAAAAATAGAACCAAATTGGAGGGATTACCCTGCTTCATTTCAAGGCTTGTAAACTAACAACGATCAGTATAGTGTGGAACTGTCGTAATTACAGCAATACATCAACAGAAAAGAATAAACTCCAGGAATGAATCCACATGTATATGCATCTATAGATAACTAATTATTGATAAAGATGCAAATGAAGATTAGAGGAGAGAAATTATAGTGTATTCAACAATTGGGTCGGGAACAATTGGATATCCACATGCAAAACTAAATTTCAATCCATACTCTATCTATCTATCTATCTATCTATCTATCTATCTATCTATCTATCATGCAAAAAGGGAGAGAGAGAAAGACAAGGATAGATATTTTAAGGAACTGTCTCAGGTGATTCTGAGGTCTGATACATCCAAAATCTGGCCTGTCGGCCAGCAGGCTAGAAACTGACATAGCGTTTTTATGTTCCAATCTTGTGGTAGAATTCCTTCTCCAGGAAACCTTGGTCTTTTAAGACCTTCAACTGATTGTATGAGGCACACCCACATTATGGAGGTAAACTACTTTACTTAAAATCAACTGATTTTAAACGCTGATCACATCTACAAAATACCTTTACAGAAGCATCTAGACTAGTGTTTGACCACACAACTGAATACTATAGTCTAGACAAGTTGACCCATAATACTAACCATTGCACATGCCTAGCCCCATATAAAAGTGTAACTCAAAGTGAATCATAGCCCTAAATGTCAAAAATACTTTTTTCTAGAAGAAAACAGAAGAAAAATTTGTTCCCTGGGGTTATGTCTTAGTTAGCTTTGACTTCCATAACAAAATGCCATGGATTGTGTAGCTGAAACAACAGAAATTTATTTATTTTTCACAGTTTTGGAGACTAAAAGTCCCAGATAAAGGACTGGAGGTGGTCTTGTAGATGGCCCTTTCTCATTACATCCATTCTTGGCATTTCTTCTGTGTATGTGCATGGAGAGAGGGAGGGAGGGAGGAAGGGTGAGAGACAAAGAGAGAGAGAGAGAGAGAGACAGTTCTCATGCAAGCACAACAGTGCTTTCTTGTGTCCCTTCTTATAAGCACACTAATTCTATGGGATCAAGGCCCCACCCTTACGACCTCTTTTAACATTAATTACTTCCTTAGAGGCCCCACCTCCAAATACAGACATACTGGGGCCGAAAGCTTCAAAATATGAATTTGACAGAGAACACAAGCATTAGCAAAGAATAGACACACAGATTAATAAAACAGGATACGGCTTAGAAATAGACCTGCACACATATAGTCAGGTGATTTACAACAAAGGCAATAATGGTAAAAGTATAGTTTTCCCAACAAATGGTGCCTGAACAATTGGACATCTATAGATACATAACAATAATTTAGACATATCCTTACATATTTCAAAAACATTAACTCAAAACACATCATAGACCTAATGCAAAATGCAAAATCCATACAACTTGTATAAGAAAACATAAGAGTAAATCTATATAATTTTCAGTTTGGTGGTGAGTTTTTAAATTTATCACCAAAAGCATCATCGATGAAAGAAAAATTTGCCAAGTTGGACTTTATTAAAATAAAAATCATATGCTGTTCAAAAGACGGTGTTAAGAGAATAAAAACAGAAGCTACAGACTAGGAGAAAACATCTGTAGTATACATATGTGGTAAAGAACTTGTCTCTACAATATACACAAATTCTGAAAACTCGACGATAGAAATAAATGAAAACAGTCAAAGATCTGAACAGACACTACACCAAAGAAGATATACAGATGGCAAATAAGCGTAATAAAAGTGCTGAACGTCCTTTGTCATTAGAGAATTGTGTACTAAAATGAGATACCACTACACACCTAATTAGAATGTCTACAATAATAATAAAAAAAGACCAACTGCTAGTGAAGATATGGAACAAAGGAAACTCTCATTCATTGATGGTGGAAATGCAAAATGGTACAGGCACTTTGGAAGACAGTTTGGCATCTTCTTACAAAACTGAACATAGTCTTATGATAAGATTCAGCAATCCTACTCCTAGGTATTTACCCAACTAATTTGGAAACTTATGTCTACATAAGAAATTGTATATTAATGTATACAATAGCTTATTTAATAATCACCAGAAACAGGGGCATCCAAGATGTATTTCATTTGGTGAATGGATAAAAAAACACATAGATTAAAAAAACAGAATAGAGCCCCAAAATAGACCTGCACACATATAATCAGGTGATTTATAACAAAGGCAATAAAGGTGAAAGTATACTTGTTCCAACAAATGGTACATGAACAACTGGGTATCTAAACAAAAATAATAATAAATAACCTAGACAAATCCTTAGGTATTTCACAAAATTAGCTCAAAATACATCATAGACCTAATGCAAAATGCAAAAACTATACAACTTCTATAAGAAATCATAAGATAAAACTTACATAACTTTGTTAAAGAGCTTTTAAATTAAACACCAAAAGCAAAAGTAGCAATGAGCACACCTAGCACCCAGAAGTAGATTTCTAGAACCACTTCCCATTGAAAGGAACCAGATATTTGGAGAAATTGTTTATTTACGACTGGGGCAGGGCATAAACCTGATGAGCCTGGGGCATTTTGTAGCCCTAGAAATTAAGGGCTAAAGAATATGATAAAGGACATCACAGTGTTGCAAATCCAGACTATGGAAAACTGGAAAGAACACAAGATCTGTTTCTTTCCAACAACAATGAAGCAATGGCAAGAAAACAGATCATGTGGAGGGGACCTACAGGTGATAAAAGATTTAATTACAAAAAATCACTATGTAATACTATTTTTGGGTACTCATTCAAAGAAACAAATTTTTATAAAGTATAAGTCTTCCAGATAAGTGCATAAAACAATTGAACATTTCATAATCATTTAATGTTTTAGAAATGAGAACTGTATTGGGTTTTTGTTTGTAGTGATTGTGACCCAGAGGTCACTACAATCACGGGTGCTGCAGCCACCCAGGGAATACCTCGCCTGGTACCCGCAGCCATTCTCTGCAAGGGGTACAGCTGGGTACAATGTCCTCATATTTTAAAAATGAATATTGAATTATTTAGAGATGAAATGGTATGCTGTCTTTGATTTGCTCCACATTATTCCAGCAACTGAGTTGCAGGTAGGTGAGTGTCTAACTGGAACCAGATTTGCTGTGTATTTAAAGTTGTTGATCCTGAGTGTCAGGTATGCTGGGTTCATTATGTTAGTCTCTCTATTACTCTATATGTGTGAGGCTTCCCTGATAAAAAAAAAAAAACCACACACACACACACACACACACAAAAACAAAATGAAAACGTTTTTTATCATAAATATCATGCCATTAAAAATGAAATCCTAAGTGAAACTATTTTGTAGAAATAAAATAAATAAATGACCAAATTGATCCAAAAAGAAAACTTGAATTAAATGACACAAACTGAAACTACAATATTGAAAGCTCAAGCCACCCTCAAACGTTCCAGGTTAGTCAGTTTTGGAGGCTGATTCCACCAAATGATCGAGGAAAACTAACCATCATCTTATCTCAACTCTTCCAAAGCATGCAAAATATAGAGAATTCTTCAATTCATTCTCCCAGATTAACCCTCCTGGATTCAAAAATCAGATGAGGACCACCCCCCCACTCCCGATGGAAAAAACACATAAACAAGCTCTCTTACATAGCAGCAAATATGTAATTTATGTAAATTAGTAGAATATTAAATGAACAAACAAGCTCTGCCCAAGGAAAGAAAACATGATTTAACATTAGAAAAAAAAGTTTCATTGTAATTTTTTACATACAAAATAGAGGAAAAAAAATTTGATCACATACATCAATGGGTACAGGAAAAGCTTTTGGAAGAAACTCAATATAAGTTCATGGTAAAAATATTTAGTTAACCTATATTGAAAGAGAACATCCATTTCCAAAAATCAACAGCAACCAAATGTGAAAAGTTCAAAGAATTATCATTAAAGGCAGGAACAAGAAGTAGATGTAGGCTATTATCTCTACGTTTTAAATCATCACTGAGACACAAAGTCAGAGCTATAAGTATCATAATAAATAAGGGGCGTGAATATAGGAAAAATACATAATGTTTAGTGATAATACCCTTATCATTCTTGAGAATTAAAAGAAAAAGGCATGTGGAATATCCAAGTGAATGGGTTTTCAGAACGAGGTGTACAACAGATTACTATAGCAAAATCAAACTCTCTGCCACACAATAGGAATAACTATTAGAATTAATTAATTTCCATTAATTAGAACAATTAATAGAAAATATGCCATTTGCAATAGCAACAAAATCCAAGAATTACCAAAAAAGAAGCCTAAGAAAAATGTGTAAGGTCTTTCTAGAGGAAACTATCAAAGTATACTGATAGATTCAGGTAAAAGGAGTTTGAAATAAGTAGAGGACCATAACATATTCATTGATCAGGAGCAGAACATCGTAAAAATGTCAATTCTGCTTAAATTACTTACAATTTATTGTCTTACCTCTAGCTGCCAAAATTACAGTCAAATTTAGGCTACTGTTCTCTGCTTCCCTAATCAACTCTGGAAAATTATATTAGAGAAAAAGAAAGAAAGAAAAAACAACAATATCAGCAATAAAATCTAAGCAACAAAACACAGAAAGTCCTGGGTGAGACTGAGGACTGTACTTTGAACTGGTACTTGTGTTTGGGGTGGTGTCGATTGGAGAGGGGTGGGCTGCAGGGATGTTGGAGAAGTCTTTAGCCTGCTTAGACGTCAGATGACAGAACGAATAGGATGAACATTTTAAAATTTCCACTTCACTGCATTGCACAATCTGAGGCAGCACCTCAAAACACGATTCCAGTAGCCCTAGGGTAATAGCAGGACAGCAGGAAAATTGGCTTGGTTAAGGCAGTATGGTTCCAGAGATCTGCTAATTACAACCCGAAACCAACTTAGTGGGTGAGGATTGGCATTATTATTATTATTATTATTATTATTATTATTATTATTGAGACTCTCGCCTGGGCTGGAGTGCAATGACTCGATCTTGGCTCACTGCAACCTCCGCCTACCGGGTTCAAGCGATTCTCCTGCCTCAGCCTCCAGAGCTCTGGGATTACAGGCGCCCACCACCACGTCCAGCTAATTTTTTAATTTTTTTGTTTTTGTATTTTTAGTGAAGACGCGGTTTCACCCTGTTGGCCAGGCTGGTTTCGAAAAGAATTCTTTTAACAGAACATAAACAATAGAATAGAAGTTGAATAGGGTATCAGAGTGAATCATGCAAACTAAGGGTAGGTATTCTTTCATAGAAATAAATATATATGTTGCCACCTACATATATCCTCGGAAGATATGTAAAATATATTTCTTTGAGGAAAAAAGGTTTGCAAAGCCCAGCTCTGGCTGAGGAGGAGCCCCTGTAGGAAGGTGTGCATCTTCTCCCAGAGGTCACTACAATAACGGGTGCTGCAGCCACCCAGGGAACACCTCGCCTGGTACCCGCAGCCATTTTCTGCAAGGGGTACAGCTGGGCAAATGCTCAGAGGTGAGAAAAACAGAGCATCTCCAACCCATCACTTCAACAAAGAGCCAGGACCCAGGAGGAGGACCCTCCTGAGTGAAGACTGAGGGTCCACCCCCGCACAAAGAGGAGCCACAGAATCCAGCTTAGTCCCTCCTGTCAGCCCTGGAAGATCCCAGCGGCCTTGTCGCCCAAGGGCACCTCTCCTCCCACTGTGACCTCAGGGGACTCGGAATCAGAACCTTGGTCTGAGGGGAGCAGACACCATCCGCAGAGAACAGGGGTCCTGGCTATGCAAGGAATCAAAGTCAGAATTCTGAGGGAGGACTGAGGGGCACGCCTACATCAACCCCTACCTCCAGGACCTCTCGCCTCCTCCCCCACCCCAACTCCCACCCTGGCGGAATCAGGTTCTGCCCCTACTGTCAACCCAGGTGGCCTCGATGTGACATCACTGACTTGCGCATTGGGAATCAGAGAGACGCGAGGTTGTCAGTCTGACCAGCAGCTTGAGGTTCACGGAGGGAAGCAGGCGCAGGATCTCTGAGGGAGCAAAGTGAGGGCAGGCTGTGCCAGGCATCAAAGTCAGGACCCTAAGAGAGAGCTGAGGGTCCCCCACGCCCATTCCTATCCCCCACCTCATTCCCATCCACACTCCTAACCCAATCCACACCCCCATTCCCTACCAGCACACCTATACCCCCAACCCCGATTCAACCCCCCCATGCCCATCCCCTATCCCCACACCCGCACCCCCACCCCCCAACACCCATATCCCCATCTGGGCAGAATCCCCGGTTCTGCCCCTGCTTTTAACTCAGGAAAGCCCCAGGTGCCCTAATGTTATGCCACTGACTTGCACACTGGGGGTTAGAGAGAAACAAGCTTCTAGGTCTGACTTGCAGCTTCGGATTGGCAGAGGGAAGCCCGCCCAGGCTATATGAGGAGGCAAGATGAGATGTTGCAGGAGGACTCAGGAGGCTCCCCACCCCACATAGACAACCCCCCAAAATCCAGCTGCCAGCCCTGGGACACTCCTGGGAGGAATTATCAGTCTGGGCGGTGCCACCACTCCACTGCCATTTAAGCCTCAGGGGACTCCAGAGTCAGAGCTTAGGGTGATCAGCGCAAGACTGATGGGGACAGGCTCTGCCAGACATCAACCTGAGGACCCTATGAGAAGGCTAGGCATACCCCAGCCTTTTCCCATCCCCCAACCCCATTCCCATCTGCCACCCCATCCCATTCCCAAACCCATCCACACACCCATCCCCCACCAGCACCTCTATCCTCCCCAACCCCTACTACCCTCATACTGCCATCTCCCACACAAAAATTCCCGCCCCATCCACTAACGTCACCCCTCCCTCCCCCATCCACGTTGAATCGGGTTCCGCTTCTGCTTTCAACCCAAGAAAGCCCCAGGTGCCCGGATGTGAGACCACTGACTTGCGCATTGGGGGTCAGAGAGAAGCGAGCTTCTCTGTGTGACCGGCAGCTTGGGATTGGCGGAGGGAAGCGGGCCAGGCCCTGTGAGGAGTCAAGGTGAGATGCTGAGGGAGGACTCAGGAGTCCCCACCCCAGATAGATGACCTCAAATAATCCCGGACCACTCCTGCTGCCATTCCTGGGTTACCCGTGGGCGCACTTCTGAGTCTGGGGCACCCAGCACCCCACTGCCTCTGAAGTCGCAGGGGACTCTGGAATCAGAGCTTGGGGTGATCAGTGCAAGACTGGTGAGGGCAGGCTCTGCCGGGCATCAATCTCAGGACCATAAAAGAGGGCTGAGCTTACCCCACCCATATTTCCATCACCCACCTCCATTCCCATCCCCCACCCCGTTTCCATTCGCATTCACAACCGTTTCATCCCCCCACCCCCACCAGCAATCTTATCCTCACCAACCCCCCACCACCCTCATACAGCCATCTCCCACACAAAAATACCCGACCCTTCCACCAACCTCACCCCTCCTACCCCCATCCACTCTGAATCGGGCTCGGCTTCCGCTTCCAACCCAAGGAACCCCACGTGCCCGGATGTGATGCCACTGACTTGCGCATTGGGGGTTAGAGAGAAGCGAGCTTCTCTGTCTGACTGGCACCTTGGGCTTGGCGGAGGGAAGCGGACCAGGCCCTGTGAGGAGTGAAGGTGAGACGCTGAGGGAGGACTCGGGAGTCCCCACCCCAGATAGACGACCCCAAATAATCCCACACCACTCCTGCTGCCAGCCCAGGGCCACCCGTGGCCAGACTTCTGAGTCTGGGGCGCCTACAAACCAACTGCCTCTGAAGTTGCAGGGGATCTGGAGTCAGAGTATGTAGTGATCAGTGCAAGACTGGTGAGGGCAGTCTCTGCCAGGCATCAATCTCAGGACCATAAGGGAGGAGTGAGCATACCCCACTCCTATTCCCATCCCCCACCCGCATTCCCATCCCCCAGC